>NW_008764087.1:0-527 GCF_000715545.1 Opisthorchis viverrini
AATTTAGTATCGCGCTGGACTTTAGAAGCGTGCGTGGAGTAGCGCTTATGTCTGTGTTCCTGCGGTACATGTTACCGATACAAACAGGTGTCAAACAACCGAAAGCCCAGAAAGGGCAGCCACGCATCAGCAATCACGTAGGAATTTGAGGATACACGGCAATGCTCTAATGTCCCGGATAGCTGGATTCTAATCAGATCAACAGCCTTCAAATAAGTTGATATTTGTAAACAAATATAAACAGGAGAAACTGGAAGCCGAGTGTTGTACACACATGCGCATTTCCAAGAAACATATGTGATATTCAGGGTGGACAACGTAAATCATTCAAGGGTATGATGCTTTTGCATCTCTCTGAATCAATCCCACTGTTAGACTGTGGACTTGAATACTTATTAGCGCGGGTGTTTTTTGAGCTTTCAACAAATATGCGCCGTTAAACAATTCGCAGGAGGTAGCACTCATGCAACTAGATGCCACTGAAGGGGAAGGGTGATGGCGATCATTCTCAAATAAAATTTCAATCT
>NW_008764088.1:0-527 GCF_000715545.1 Opisthorchis viverrini
ACAAACGGATCGGGAAATGACTATTCGTGAATAAAAGAACTCACGTCACCATGAGCCACTGAATCAGTCGGAACGAAGAATTCCGGGTAAATATTCTTCAAGTACCAGTCGAAAGAATGGCACTTCAGACGATCAAGAATCGCTTTACGTTCGGAAACGTCACCGAAATCGATCTGCGAGGGAATTAGAGTGGAACATACATAAAACTGGAGATGAAAAGTTGACCCAGACGACGTTGGGGAGACAAGAATGGGCAAGATTAGCTTGCTCAATTCCTAGTTTCTACCACCTCTGCATGGTCACCTAATGTAATATGAGTTCTTTTTGTACTGGAATGAGACACTCTACCCACAAACAAGTTAAATACTAACAGCATTTTTTTTGTGATCACCGAATGAACAACCCGAGCTGCCAAGAGGGTATAACAATAGGCTCAGATGTGGACACCTCTTGCATCGCAGGTGGTCCTGCCATTAACTGTGAAGTTGATCGAATGAACGTGGTCCACAGTGCACCACTGGCAGAAG
>NW_008764089.1:0-527 GCF_000715545.1 Opisthorchis viverrini
AACACATTCTACAGTCGCTCTCACGGTGATCAATATTGCAGTAAAGCGTCATGACAAAAAACCCACAAACATCTAGAGTAAGGTGACCGACTGAGACATACCGAGAAAAATTGTCTTCTACGAAAAGTATGCTTTTTTATCAGTAAATCACCAGCTTTTGTGGAGTTTTGGCATAGAGTGTTGGGGTTTGGTTACATACTTAACGAAATGCACTCATTTGCAAACAAATTTGTTCTTGTGGGAGACTCACCTAGAACCCAGCTGAATCTCCCGTTCGTGATGTTTCAGGCCGCCTCATCTATCAGTCTGTCCGATATTCGAGATAACGCGACACATGTTATACTTAATACACTACTCATTAGAATTCTCAGCAAACTGATGAGTAGTGTATCATGGCATGTTGGTATTTTTCCAAGGGGAGCTGAACGATCATCTGTCACAAGCCAGCAATGTGGTAGCCAACGCGTTCAGCATCAATGTGTGCTGGATTTCTAGGTTACTGCTATTTGCTATACATTATTTATCAA
>NW_008764090.1:0-527 GCF_000715545.1 Opisthorchis viverrini
TGGCTTGACAGCTATGCACTGAAAGAGCGTTACAGCTGAAGCACACGCATTACGCATACTCAACTACTGTCTACTAAAGTAAGGTTTTTTCCGGCGAAAGGAATGGGTCATGACATAACTACATGGAATGAAAGCGATAAATGAAGTTCTGTGGGATCCTGGCACATTACTAGCTGATTTTCCTTGAACTTGGCTGAAGACCATTCAGCATGTGGCGCGCAACTAACCTCCGCTGGCTAGCTATCAACCCCTAGCCACACGGTAAAGCTAACTTCGTCCTGCTTGTGCACTAAGTTGCTGATTGGTGCAAACAATTCTATATTAGTCATGCTGGTTGCTTTTCACTCCGAAATAATGCTCAGTTGTGTTTGTTTCAGTGCTGTTCGAAAGTGGAAGAACCTCATTCTCGATCATCTTCTCTAAAAACTGAAGGCTTCTTCATACTGAATCCCCACCCTTTCTCCTTCCACCAATTACTTGACCATTAGTTCCTCCTCTTTTCATACATCGATTTTAGCTCAAAGTGA
>NW_008764091.1:0-527 GCF_000715545.1 Opisthorchis viverrini
TCATCAGAAATTGTCTCCAGACCTCTCTAAGTGGATGTGCCACACTCAAAAATTCGGCAGAGTAGCACACAACCGATTTGGAATAAAGGAATCAAAACTCGGGAATTCCGTTATTTCACAGTCTGCACGTAACAACAACGTGTTGAATGGATGAATAAATGCATATTCTGAAACCTGAAAAGTCGTTTTTGATCTCGCGAGAATGAAGTATAGCAAACTTGCTAAAATATTTGACTATTTTCCAATACCTAGAGCACTTGGCGGATAAATGTTTGGATTGCATACAATGAAGAATGGAGATGGTTTTGAACACTCATGTGTTTTGTTCGGCAGGTTTTTTATGCATTGACAGTATAAACCTTTTCGAATTTTGATTAGACTGGTTGAGCTGGGAACATATTTGTCGCTGGAACTTCGGGTGTTGCACGGCAAGACACCGAAAGTTTTCATTTGGATACATCATTTCTGAAGTCGCTGAAAAAGACCTGAGAGGGATGAGGCGGACAAGGACCTAAGTATGCGTGTTC
>NW_008764092.1:0-527 GCF_000715545.1 Opisthorchis viverrini
AAACTTATCTTGAGATAAATGAGGATATCAGCGCCTTGTGGTGAGCAGACGCCGCACGCAAGGCTAATGCAAAACGAAGCAAGTCATGTTTTCTAAGTGCTTGGCCTACAGTGATAGAGTTATTCATGCGGTGAGGAATGGAGGAAGTAAAATATGTGAAAGAGAGGCAACGGAGACCTCTTCAATAGCCTCTTTTCGGTTGCTCTCGCTGCCGCATGCAGCGAGTAAAGCCACCAGGCTGATGTCACCACGCGACGGCCGATGTGGTATGAATATATTGTTTACGTAAATATCGTGGTTGCACGTGTGAGTTGGTTAGTTTCCGCGAGGGGTGAACTTTGGCATTGAACCAAGAGTAGCAACCTCCGGGCTTCCATGTCCTTTGACAAATGAGTCTCCTGTAGCCGTTAGGGCGTTGGCCTGTAGATGATCCCCGGGACTGTCGAAGTGAATTAAATTGCGCGACCAGGGGTAAAAGAATCGGAATTGCCTATCACCAGCGATGAAAAGACAGGCGTTCCGTAAGA
>NW_008764093.1:0-527 GCF_000715545.1 Opisthorchis viverrini
ACCCAGGAGAAACCCTTCCCTATACGCGTAAGCGACCACAGGAGTTCATAACTGTGCCCACGTAAGTGGTATAAATTTGGGAGACCCTCTTGATCGCCAGACACCGCCACTGTTCCTGACGAACGACAGAGTCGAAAGCAGCTTTTAGGTCAAGAAAGATGACGAATGTATGACGTCGGGTCTACAAGCCAATTGCCAAGCTCGGCGAACAGATCAACAGCCACCTGATCAATTACCAACGATGAACGTTACTGTCAGATTTGTGATGATGTTTGTAAACGCCTTAACAGATGTGAAGTGGGGGTAGATAAGGAAAACCTGGAGAACGACCGTTCTACGAATCTCCAACGCTGCGCCTGGCATCGTGTTAACAGGGAGGCTGAACACCACTGCAGGGATATCGTGCCAGGACGGCAACCCTTGTCCTCTGTGGTGATCAGTTTGTGTCCGTTCCCAGGAACTCATGCTCGGATTCTCATACCATGAGTTTCTCTGAGCGGAAATCTCGTGAAGAGAAAGATCCCTGT
>NW_008764094.1:0-527 GCF_000715545.1 Opisthorchis viverrini
GACCTTTGAACAGTTCCGTAAATATAATTCTCGGCAATCAATTTGACAAATAAAGTCTTTCCGGTTGTAGTTGGTCCCTCGATGACAAAGGCGTTCTTTCTTGTGCATACTTTGTTCATGACCAGTGTTAAATCGGTGAGAAACTTTTGCTTGTTAATCTTGTTTGTGGACATAAGTAGGTCCAGCCAATGTTCTCCGTCTAAGGTGTTAGCCGGGTGTTGACATTGTCTGTTGTGATAGTTGGTCATAAGTATTTCTTCAAATCGCATGGCGAGTTGTTTCGATAGCACACCGGCGATGTAATTGTTGATGGAGTGCTCTGCGGTCTCTTTCCATTGAGGGCCATATTCGTCATATATGTCATCACGGTCTTCGCAAGACATTGTTGCCATATAGAATTCGTTGTAGCTGCGTGCGTCATAGGCCTCAATGAGGCCCTTCATTAGTTCTCGTCTTCGTTTTCGATTGATATTGTTGTGTTTCTGTTTCGATCCACGGTCATCTCTGAGTAGGGTGGCGCAGTCCTT
>NW_008764095.1:0-527 GCF_000715545.1 Opisthorchis viverrini
CACGGTAAGGTCCAGTCTCTTCGTGACCAGAGTTTCTCTGGTGCGCCCGCTTCTTACAAGTTAGTTCAATTTGCTCACGGTTGCAATTTCTGGTTTCGCTAAAGCAGTTAAAGCAGTGTACGATAGCCCAATATTTACTCAATACTCCTCAACCATTACCACCGTTTTTGCCTTTCAAGCCCTTTATTGTAGTTTGACTAAGTAGCATAAAAAACCACTCGTTCGTAATGACGCACTTCTCGTTATCATGCATTGGTCACGCATATGCACTCGCTGTAGCAGAGGGGAGATAGTGCTTCGCACAACTCAATACTATTAAAGCCTCACTTTTCTCGGATAGAAAACCGCGCTGCTGTTTCCGCTACATTTCTCACCTTTTCCCCAAGGGAAGTATTGTACCGATAACTTCGTGATATGTAGTCTTGTTTTTTCGTCCTTTTCCTTTTTTTCTTATCTGTATCATTACGTTGCCTCTGCTATTGGTGTGAAAAACCCAGCAAAAGTGATAACATTGTCGATCTGGTGCC
>NW_008764096.1:0-527 GCF_000715545.1 Opisthorchis viverrini
TCGCAGGCTGCTTTTATGCAGTACTAACTCCCGTATCAGCCGAAGTCACCTGGCCACATGGTGTCCTCTAACGGTGTGCCGGCCACAAACTCATATTGATCACACTGCGGATCAACAACTAACTGCGGCCTGTTTCGGAACGCGTATCTACATTCCGACCTTGCACTCGTGCAGAGTCGCTCCTTCCTTTTCCACGGCATGAGGTTCACGCAAATTCGTTGCCTTATAGCTATCAGTTACCGATGGAGAGCTTCAGTTAGTGATTTTCGTCATTTCTGAGGCACGCAACTTGACTCTGCTCACGTAGACCGCTTGGCACTTCGCTCTCCGCCAGCACAACGCGTGCTAAAAGAGAGCAGCTCCGTCAGTCAACATCGGCAAGTTTCAGTAGCTGAAAGGTTTCGAGCTAATCTGGCCAAAAGCTACGAGAAACGCATAGTCATGTAGACGACGAAGTTGCTTGGAGGATGAATGGAGCGAGTTAAAGAAGCAGTGTTCTCAGCTTTCAGAACTGTTTGTCCAACTCA
>NW_008764097.1:0-527 GCF_000715545.1 Opisthorchis viverrini
AAATTGTCTTTATCCATTCGATATTCAGGTCGCTTTCTTCGTTTACCAGTGGGAAATTTACCGATTGCGACTTTTGGCCGAGTTGAGGCAAAAACACGTCAACTTAATACAGGAGAGAAAATACCGTCAAAAACAAATGAGTGAAAAAATCCGTGAAGAGGCTGAGGCAAACGCTAGGAGGATTAGCAAAGCAAAGACATTTGATGAGTTCAAACAGGTCATCTTTGGTTCTAACTCAGCTGACGTCAAAACAACTGCCAAAGGAAAATTTCAGATGCCTATCAAAGCAGTTATTGGCCCTCGAATTGAGCATCCCGTTCCAGAACAACCCGAAATCATCTCTGCAACATCTAGTAAACTGCAGTTTCCGAAGGCCAGCGGAGGTGGAGTGATGGTAAAAATTTCTCGCTCTACGAGAGACATCAAGCCTGAGGATTACGAAACTGAAACTGCCACCGTAGAAAATACGGGCTTTGAATACGAAGAACAGGATCCTGTGGACGAAATACCCCAAGGTAAGTAGTAAA
>NW_008764098.1:0-527 GCF_000715545.1 Opisthorchis viverrini
CTTGAAACAGATTGAGGAAATAGATAGTTCCCGTTGATGTGACACCTCACGATTATGTATACCGGTAACACTCACAAAGAGTTTAATGAGCCTCCCATTGAGGATACGTCGCACAGCATGCGAAACATAGCCTCCGGAGACGGATCGTGTGAGGTACCCTCACGTTTCTAACCAGCGGTGATTCTGGCGTGTTGCTGGTATCATGTGACGTGGATTAATTCGAGATTGGGTAATTAGAGAACGGGTGTTAGATTGTGCGAGTACTTCAATCGCGGACAACATCCAGCACCGCTAACTACACATGTCGAAACACCATCTGCCGAAACGAGTGTCGTTGTCCACTGCCCCTTCAGAATACTGTAAAAGGCGAAGTGGACAGAACATGATTTGAACAAGATTACGAAGAGTTGGGTGTCGCTGATGAGTGATTCATTCTTCACCTAGAACCGAGGTGACTCAGTGATTCAGGCGCAAAATTACAGTCTGCTAGTCCAAACTCCTGCATTTTGACTACTTTTCTATAGGCT
>NW_008764099.1:0-527 GCF_000715545.1 Opisthorchis viverrini
TTGACTATGGTTTGTGCTAACTTTCTGTCCAATGCGTAATGAATCCTTGCCTGTTTCTCTATAGATTGATTCACGAATTGTTATGAATCCTATAGTTGCGTATTTTCACAAATTTTGTCAGTGTGGCGAATGTAAGAAATCCGCGGTCAAGATGCCTTGTTTGTTTTGAAGCAGTGGAAAACCGACTATTAATTCTAAGATATTTTTATGTGACTATATTCATTGCGAAAATAAGCACGGGTATTTAAATCATGCACCCAAAAACAAATTTGGGAAAACTGCAGGTGAATTAAGCGTTTTGTTAGACGGAATTTCATACGGTCCCGCTGTACCACTCGCAGCCAGGTGCTGCTACGGCCGAGAGACCGATCCCGCCTCAAAATTGCGGGACTATTGTCGAACCGGCATCAAGCCGAGATCGGATTGGTCGAAACTGGACCTAACAATCATGACCCAGAATTGGCGGAATGCCGGTTGCCCACGGCGCATCCAAAATTTGTCAGAATTTCCAAAACGTTGATCCGTCA
>NW_008764100.1:0-527 GCF_000715545.1 Opisthorchis viverrini
TCCTTTTTTGAGACATCACAATTAAGAAGTAAAACATGAGTTGTCCCATGGGTGTTAGTCCAGTAAGGACAAAGAAGAGACCCGAAGGGATATCAGTTAGAAAATATTCAAAAATTCATTTGGAACTATATTCTTCACCGTTTGTTCGCCTTTGGATCATGTAATCCATGCTCCAAATGAATGTTTTGACGAGCTGCGTATTTGCAAATTTTAATCCTATCAGGGCCTGTTACCTTCAACGTAATCTCACGCCAATGACCATTGATCATTGAGTGATCGGACGCCAAATGTGTTGGCGTTTAATTTGAATCACATTAGGGTTTAGGACCATTGGTTGAAAAAGCTACTTTCAAAATCTCATGTTGCACATTAACGGACTGCGAGAAACAGAATAAAAAATATATTGCGCAGTTCAACTGCTCTTGGGACTTCACTTGATTTATCGCGCACATGTCCAAGCGAACGTTCCACAAAAATTAACACGGAATATGATGGCGATTTCTTTTTCCCCCGTACAAGCGTATAGT
>NW_008764101.1:0-527 GCF_000715545.1 Opisthorchis viverrini
CGAGTGGACCACGCGTCGTGCAGTGTGTTTTCAGAGCAAATCCTGAAACTATGACTCTTGCGCAACTGTAGTTTTAGAGGGTTTTGAGTGCGAACCTCCAGACATCGGTTTTGAACCCCCAACGAGAACAGAAGCGCAACAGAACTTGAGCAAAGGTTCTGATCCAACGGCTGGGCGAAGGATAAAGCGTCTTTATTGAAAGATGATTAGAGTCGAGAAATACACTCATATGCGAATCAATTCGGTTTTCCTGAGGGACTCAAATGAATCTCTCGTGTATGATATTCTACAACTGAATTTGCTGCACAAAGGCCGCCTCATGTTTCAGTTGGCACGATATTCGAGATACCGCAGTATATTTTCACAGAGGAAACTACTCACACGGTTGCTGGAAACTCTTCAACAGCCCACAACCGGTTTCGCCCTTCTTGGGACTCATCAGGTAGACGCAGTCCGTTTCCGTCTACCTTATGTTCTACTTGAACCCAACTCGGACTGTCTTCGAGAAATCATAAACGAGAGATTCG
>NW_008764102.1:0-527 GCF_000715545.1 Opisthorchis viverrini
TATCCATGCATGAAAATATTGATCACTCCACTAGTTCCGGATATACATCAGTCAGAGTGTGTCTATTTTTGTGTACTAGCTATCTCTGTATCGTTCATCGCGTAATCAGATCGCTGAGAATCCTACTCTAGTATTTTACTGCTTTATTAAAATAAAGGTTGAGTTAAAGTTGGTTGTGAAATATAGTAAAAAACGTCACTGGTACAGCCTGCGTTTCCAAACGTGCACGTGAATGACAAATATCTTATCTCTACAGACTTGAATGTATGCTAGCACGCCCTAAATGGTTGGTGTGGTAGTTGAAAACATGTCGTGCCTTCTCCCACCCTGTTGAAACCCCCGTAGGTGTATATGCAGGTGAATGGAACAAAGGACTCCGACATGGACTTGGTGTCCGGCGTACATGTGTAAACTCAACAAACAGAGAAAAAGAGGCTTCTTCAGATTTAAAAGTGATGCAAACTGAGGAATACCAAAATGAGACCGAGACGGATGCAAAAACCTGTGAAACTGAAACCAAATGCTCA
>NW_008764103.1:0-527 GCF_000715545.1 Opisthorchis viverrini
ACTTCGTTTCGCTCATTTTGTAAGTCAGTAGGCATCTCATGAACTTCTGGCAGATTCGACTTTTCAACTCGAATCGAGACCTTACACTATAGTTGATTTTTCAAAATTAATTTCAGGTGGCCGTGACGATGTTATGCGACTAGTTGTAGGGTTGTGAAACGATATTACGGACGAACTTGGTTACTTGGGAAATTGCCCATTCGAACTCACCGTTCGAGTACATAGTGAGTTTCAGGACGCATCCATACCAAAAACGGCTTGGTAAAATGCGACTGGTGTAACGGTGATATTACTGATGGAGGAGGCATGCGAGTAAAATGTTTTCTCATAAATCCGCTTTACGTCTCTTGAAAAGTGAGATCTATCGCGGAATTTGTGGAGACGCTTTGTAGCAGTCAATGAATATCCAGGAAAGTTCAGAAAGACACATTTAGGGAGAAGATGGATATTCAATTTTTGTAAACAAGATGCGTATGAGAGTTTTACTGTAATTGTTCGGTTGGCATTTTCCAACAAACGACTCCGCA
>NW_008764104.1:0-526 GCF_000715545.1 Opisthorchis viverrini
TCCCTGCCATACCGAACTCGCAGAACCATGCGAGATCATTGATTGAGCCATCGCCTCCAACACTTAGCTCTGTTTTCCATATTCTTATCCTCGGTTAACGATGTTACATCAGCTGGAACTACTATTTTTCGGTGCACGGTTTGTGGTTTTAACTGAAATTAACTGACCTAAACTTAGTCGTGTCTGTATGCGGGCTGGTATGTTACCAGAGCCCCAAAACCTAAACAAGAGGACGGTTGGAATCCTCCACCAATGCGTTTCATTCAGAAGCGTGATCGGACCCTTAATCATTGTCCAGCCTGATATGAGAGTTTGCGAGTATCATGCACACATTCCCATTATGGATCAATGGGTCAGGAAGACACACAAACCGTTGCATTATTGTGGGGGTCCATTCTGTTCGTGAGGGAGGATCTTGTTGGGGACCTTTTTCGTCATCCTGTCAAGGTTTGGGTGCCATGGTAGTGTCCAGGCCCTCAAATAGTCACCACTTAGTAGATAGAAAAGAAAGAAAGCGTTCAGCTGT
>NW_008764105.1:0-526 GCF_000715545.1 Opisthorchis viverrini
ACTTCCAGGAATGAACAAAGCTCAGTGACGAGACTGTCTGGTGTGAAGAACGAAAGGACTGCTGTTCACACTCGATTCAAAGTGGCGGAGACTGAAGAGTGAGAACCATCTTTGACCTTCTGGAGAGGGGTTCTTGTGGCATTCTTTGGCCTAAATGGACGGATTCTAACGGGTTCTAAGGGCGTTCGGGCTGTCACTTACTGGCCAAACTGTATATTAGCATGTTTAGAGGTACACACACCTCAAGCGCTTGTGTAGGGCTTGCATTGTTCATTTTTTTGTGCTCTACCGATCTCTGTTGATGATACTGGAAGTTGTTTCGCCTTTTGGAGGGTACCTACGAAACGAAAAACCTCTGTTCTTGCGAATCAGGCGAGATGGAGAAGAGAATTACTAACCGACACAGCGAGTACAGGGTGAAATGAACTTACATTGATTTACGCAACAGCGTAATTTTTGGACAGTGGCCGCATTCGCACTGATGCGATAAAGTCCAAGATGGTCCAAACCTGAAATAAGAGTGTGG
>NW_008764106.1:0-526 GCF_000715545.1 Opisthorchis viverrini
TGATGATGATGATGATGATAACGATGTTGATGATGGAGATATGTGACGAAAACCAATTGGTTGTTTTTGGGCATTAGGTGAATGTCTAATACTAGTTACCGCTCACATCAGGAACAAGACTAGTGGACAGGAGCAGAAAAACGAAATACGGGATGCCGTTCTACATAATGAGAACATGAGAAATATATTGACAATTTATGTAGTTGTGGGCTTGTAATAATAGTTCGTCTAGCAAACGAGACCTTCGGACCAAGGGTAAACTTCGTTTCAGCCATTGAACAAGGTTATCAAAATTGTCGGTTACCCTGGTTATCAAAAACCTTGTACCGGAGTGCTATTAGATTTCTGGTGGATAGCTTTTTCACATTATCGCCAGACATTTGTAATGCAAAGTCCGATTTAGAAGAGGCGCACAGTATAAAATTCCGTGCAGATGGAGCTTCAAGTAAGACTGGACATGCTGCGTCGTTATTTGTTTCTCATTGCGTTCTTGTTCTGCGTCGCACATGTTGCATGGGTGGAAGCT
>NW_008764107.1:0-526 GCF_000715545.1 Opisthorchis viverrini
TGCAAATTTTTAGGCGCTGCGTGTACACGCCGAGGGTTATGGGAACAGATTTGTGGCTTAAATACTATCAATTTTAACGTTCTTCACTCTCGTGCAAATCTGAAATGAATCATATGCGTATTCCCGGGGCCCTTTAGAAGCGTAAGAAGAAAAATGATGACAAAGTTTATCCGTAAGTTGTCATTTTTAACACCCGGACTAGTTGGTGGGAGAGTGCGGAAACAGGGCCTACGGATTCTTAATCAATAAGCATCATTTCGTTTCCACACAGGTATAAGAAGGTTATAAAACACAATGGTTTTCTGTTCAACATCTTTCGATCATATAATCTCCCGACAGACAACGTATTTTCATGGTGCCCACATGTGCGCGAGTAACCTTGTTGTAGAAAGTGGAAGATATTTTGAGCTATTTTGGTTGCTGCATCTTTTTGAGGAGCTAATTCATTCTAGAATAATGACTCACTGATACGATTATTCTTACAATTTAAATTCAAGTTCGAATTGTGATGTTGGCGCTATTTCAG
>NW_008764108.1:0-526 GCF_000715545.1 Opisthorchis viverrini
GCTTGTTATACATGTATCCATAGATCCATGTTTTTTTCCCTATAGTTGACAAATTTTGACTGTTTCCAAGCGCATACTTGCACTCCAGCATCGAGTTGATCTCTGACGAAAAGGTTTCATCATTCTGCACAAGTAACTGTATGTGATTCCGCTCCTTCAAGTCTCCAATTTCTCAAATACAATTTTTAAACTAACATGAGGTCAGTCGAGAGAGCGAAATTTTGGCCGTCCATTAGTTCAAGCTCTACCCCTCGGATGAAAGTAGATGAGGTTTGTTGGATTGAGGCTGCTGATCATTTGATTTTTTGCGGCACATGCAGTTTCGACAGTCGTGCATCAAGCTGCACTCAATTCCGCCGAACTGGGTTTGCTTTGAAGAACTAGTGCTCGTAATTTGAAACAACTTGTGTAAGCGCTGTACATAAAATTTGCAAAGGATTCCCATACATCATGGGTAGTATACCTCGGTACATTGTTAACTCAGTACCAACGCGCACGTTTTGTTTACTCTAATCGCTGTGGCCAC
>NW_008764109.1:0-526 GCF_000715545.1 Opisthorchis viverrini
CATGACAGGTTTGTTGGGATAACCTTTTGACTGTATGTGCAAAATCAGTTTGAACGGCGAGGCGTATGCAGTGTGAACAGCACAAAACATGCGGCATTTCATTCCGATTCATTCCCATCCACAGCTACTAACACGCCCAGGCCGACGCCTCGTAAGTTGTGTGCATTCACAAATTCCTGTGTTCTATTCCCAGTCACATTTGTAGGCCACGATAATTCAACCCCCTTCACCATGTGGCCTCTGTGTCAGGTAGTGACCGTCATCCCTCCTAGAACCAAGACGCCTTTTCCTAATAGGCAAACGAGTAGGAACAGATGGAATGTGTTGCATTCGACTAGCACTCAGTGTCCGAGGATGCGGTAGGTGGTCTGTTGATGCGATTTGGCATCGCAGCGAACAAATGTTGTTTATGAGTTTGGCATATAGCACCTGAAATGCTCATGGGAGGGCCGGAATGATAAGCCAGCGAAGACTGTGACTCTATGGGTCGATGACTCTGTGACTTGCTTTGAATATGCCGACAAGC
>NW_008764110.1:0-526 GCF_000715545.1 Opisthorchis viverrini
TTCCAGAGATGAAAACTGATAATTTTGATGAGTCCAAACAAGTCAAAACCTTTCGCATTCAATCATTCGTAAACGTCCACTGAAGGGTGAACCAACGCTAGCCATCCGTTATTCCATTGTCGTCAGAGTGTGGCATGCTGTTGTCCTCAATTCGAATTCGGACACACCGCTAGTCTGGCCATGGACATCCGAATGAGTCATCTAAATGAAGCAGTGGACGATTCCCCGCCTTCAGTATTTTGCTGTCTGGCTTTTGAGAGCCTTCTCACGCAAAGGCACGAAAACGCAGTGGTGGGAAAAAGCCAAAGGTGGTGAAGGTCCGACCATTACAGCCCCATCAGGCCTCTGAACCCGGTGCTTGTGAATTGAGGGCAGTTCTGGAACCACTGGTTTGAAAAACGGAGGTGCACTTTTCGACAACGCTGGGTGCATGTTACTTAGGGGCACTGGATGCACCGACTTATGCTGTCAAGCAGCAGAGTATGGGGAATGTAGTGAAGAACTTCCCATAGATCGCTACCAGAAC
>NW_008764111.1:0-221 GCF_000715545.1 Opisthorchis viverrini
TAATTTAGCCTGTCTAGTTGTTTTGTCCAGTTCCTTGTGAAGTTTTAGTTTTTTTGGGTTAGAACCACGGAAGTGGTGCCCGAAAAAGGGCTGTTCGGGTGTTCTGGAAAGATTCCCGTATGACCTGTCAGTCGTGACAACACCGATCGCCGAAAAATGCACCGATTGTACACACAATGATTCGGATCATGGTTTTGCACGCATTCCAATCGAAATTGGGT
>NW_008764111.1:271-526 GCF_000715545.1 Opisthorchis viverrini
CCGGCAGTCTTTAGCCGTAAATTGCGGTCTTTTGGATGTATTCGTGCGTGGTGTACTTCATCCGATCATTCCATTCTGTGATACAGGGGCTTTTCTCGTCCATTCTTCAACGGTGTACATGAAGCTTAGCTGAGGATGACCGGAGTTGGCATACGTCTATCAGCTGAGCTAAGCTATGATGCTCGTTTTTTTTTAATGAGAAAGCACATGTTTTTCGTTTTTGCAACGTGAATAGGACCTTGAAAGATAAGTCAA
>NW_008764112.1:0-526 GCF_000715545.1 Opisthorchis viverrini
GGCCTGTTCAGATTTGAGAACGGAATCGCTGGTGACTAGAAAAACACTGAGAAACGGGTTATTCACGAGAATCTTCCATTCGATCTCAATTGAGTGCTCAGGGATCTCACAATGTGGTTCATGTAGTGTTGAAATGTAGGTCGCATAAACAGCTCATGAAAACCAAGTTGATTTAGAGTTGTCTATTAGTAGACAGGACATGATGCGAGAGTGGGACTATGACATGAGCCTAGCGAGATCAAACCTGACTGAAACTGGAGCTCACCAACATCTTTCATCGACTGATTCAGGCCTCCAGTTTTGAAAACGAAGTAGCCGACGTGATCAATTCCGAGGAATCATCCGTCAGTTTGTCGACTGCGCATTTGGATGGCGCATAAAGACACGCCGTGAAGACTTGAAAATAGAGGCCAACTGAGGTTAGGTAGGAACCGTTTTCCTAACTCGCATAACTGATCAAAACACTTCGCAAATATTGCGTAATAACATTACCTGACAAAACATCATGAATGAGAGATTTAGCTGG
>NW_008764113.1:0-526 GCF_000715545.1 Opisthorchis viverrini
GCTCGTAAGTCAGTTATCATTTTCTGTGTATACAGCTGAACTTGCAATCTAGTACCAACTTAAAATGATTTCTTAACTTGGACCGTGTATGCGGAAATCTCGACAACTGTATTTTAACCTTGATGGACGTTCTACTGCTTACATCTGAACAAATATGCCCATGATTTCAGCCTCAAACAAACAGCGCACTGATGGCCTTTGACATTTCAGTTGGGTGCTTCGATCCAGAATCCTGTAAAAGATGGACGTTGAGTACTCAAATGAACCGTGGCAGATGACAACATTGTGCGCAGTACTTACGTTCCGTGTGAACTAACGTTTTGCGAAAAAGTTCTAAAGCCATATTAGTTCTACTTGTTCACCTCAGGATGTTAAACAAAGTGGAAATATCAATGAGGATTTCTTCGTCAGCCAGATTTTACCACAGATGTAGCGATTGGGGTCTGCACATGGAGCTCGTCGGTCTCTCCATATCAATGCACATGGCGAAAACGATATAGTATGCTTGAGTGAGATGAACATTGAA
>NW_008764114.1:0-526 GCF_000715545.1 Opisthorchis viverrini
AATGATGTCGTAAGTGGGGAAAACAGGGCCTGCCCTGTTCGCTCAACATTCAGTCAATGAACAACACATCGCGCCTTCCAGCGTTTTCCAATGAGTCTCTTTCAGTGTTTCTCACTGTTACCACCAGAGTGAAAACCAAGCAGCTGAAACTGGTCCCGAATGCCAAATGAGCGTAATTAGTCCGGATATGCGGTGGCGTCTATTTTTTGTCAGCCTTGGTTCCTGAAAGTGGTCTGAGACCAGAACTCATGGTAGGTAGGTCGAATTCGCGCTTATCAGACTAACAGTCGGACATCTGTGAGGGAACAGTAGAATGCTTGAGTCTCGTTCGGAAGTTCCCAGTTTCGAATCCCATTAGCGATTAGTGCAGTATGCCCGGGTTGTGAACCTTCTGAGGGATAAAGGATAGCTGAAAAGTGTCTCTCGGCTTCGCACCACAATTGACTTCCCCGTAGACGACAAAGAATAAAGTGGAGAACATTTATAAACACTAAAATTGTTTTCATAAAGAAAACTACTCAGAAGG
>NW_008764115.1:0-526 GCF_000715545.1 Opisthorchis viverrini
TGTCGAAAACCTGAAGACACCCCATATCTCTATCCTAGTATCACGTGAATGTTGTTAAAATATCAACATGAATCACCTGACGCATTCAAGGTTCCAATATTCCCGCCGACGTGGCATTCATTAACGCAACGAAAGATAAACGCCTGCAAGGATCAAATCAGGTTTAATACGGACTATTCTGCAGTTTTTCGGAGTGCCACGTGGACTGAACTTTTGGGCTTAAAGTTTTCAGCAAAGTAGTAACGCGATGCATAAAGATAATCACACGGCCTTATTTTAACCGAATCCTTTAGGGGGAAATGACTAGTTTCTCCGGTAACTATTTTTGAAACCCTGGTACAAATGAGGGAATTGCGAATCAGAGTAAGTTCAGACAGCGTCATCGATGTTCCGTATTCCGAGTAACCACGACCATACGCTTTCCCGATAGTTTGGTAGGTGTGGGATTAAGTGAATATTTAGGAACTTTCCTGATAACCTGATCAAAGTATCGGTCACCAACTAGCCCTTATTACATGTATCCTTG
>NW_008764116.1:0-526 GCF_000715545.1 Opisthorchis viverrini
ATCCATCACTCAAACTATTCGCATCGAACGCGGTGGCACCAGAGGATCAATTATTCTTCGTTGGCCACCATTGATGGAGTTCCTGTTTGACTTGGTTGACTTGCCGAACACTCAATTTAACATTCTTGCTTGCCACTTAAAGCTCCTTCGTACTGTCCAGTCACTTACGGACGAAGTTTTGACGGGCTGGTTACAATCGTTTTGCACTTTTATACATGCTAATCTTGGTTGCATGAAAAATTCGCCGAACTCCCGGCTGATTGGTATTCATTCTTCTAAGACCTTAACCACGAACTCAGTGCATGATATACACTACTAATATGGCACTTTTTTATTACACAACCAACCCATCTACAAGCTGGGTAAAAATGCTTACTAGATTACCTTGCCGAGTACTCTAATACTCTTGAACACGTCCAAACCTCCTCCAGGCTATCTTGGAACAAGGGAACATGCAGCGCACATTTACAACTCTTTCGAATGACGGGTTCCCCAGCCTCTTCCATCATTCAACTTAGAAACAGGT
>NW_008764117.1:0-526 GCF_000715545.1 Opisthorchis viverrini
TCTTCGAAAACTCGCAAGTGCAAAAAGAGCTTGTGATGTGTACACTTACCAAACTGCCCTCAGCCGAAACATCACTCCCGCTAGAGGGTGAGGAAGGGACTCTAATGTTTGGTGTGGTAATCCGAAGACATAATATATCACTGGAAGACGACCTGTATCTCGTATAGAAACTGAACAAGGTACCTACAAATCATTTGTTCACAAGCTTGTTACTGAAGTGTGCTATCAGTGACTTCCAGCAATAATGCATATGACATTAGTAAACTTGATTGGGTGTAATCTTCGTGAGGAAGATTGCTTCGACATAGATTCTGACGAACGGGCCGCCCATCGGACAAACTAAGTGAAGCACCACAAATACCAGATATATTTCAAACAAACATGGATGTTCAAAACAAATCAATGAAATTTAGAGAATCGTTCGGATGCGGTGGATGTCGTATGATCATTCTTGATATATTGTGCCAACGTGCGGAAAATTTAATGAAAACCCACCAATAGAAAATGTAGGATTAAGTTTAGCACG
>NW_008764118.1:0-526 GCF_000715545.1 Opisthorchis viverrini
GTGGAACGCGGCGTTTCTACATGCAACTGAAGAGTTTATTATTCCTCAGCTACGTAACCAGCGGATCAGAGGACATATCCAAATGAATTCTCAATGCACTTGGCAAGCATACTTGTGAATGGTTTAGACACGACTGATTTGGCCACAGTATATTCAGCTATGGCTTACACGATGTTTGGTACCGTGCAGAACGAAATATGGTACGAATTTCAATTGATAGAGAAAGGTAACTCGACCAGTTTTCGGGAAGCCACCGGATAAGCATTAGAGTAGAAAGATATTCCCCAAAGTTACGAACGCACAAAAAATGCCCAGTGTCTAAGAGACGAACCAAAAGGTTTTACACCCGTTAACGGTTTTACAACTTGGTACACTCATAAAGTTTTACGACTGTGCAATGTGAACAAAATGATAACTTATACTTTGGTTCAATGCACTAGTTCCAACCTTTTATTTACAGCAACTGAAGCAGCGACAAGTAAGTCAACTGTAACTGGAACGGAATTCATTAAGGAAAATAAGTATC
>NW_008764119.1:0-526 GCF_000715545.1 Opisthorchis viverrini
CAAGTTTTGTATAATCAGCACCCAAAAAGCCCTTTCTAAATGGCTCTCAGAGAAGCTAACTTGCGGGGCATTTCCTAAATATCTCAATGAATGAACATAGTCATATTCCTTGCATTATCTAACGCCGCAATATCATGGATCTTTGAAAGCTCAAACAAAACACCTCAAGGGATGAAGTTTCTGCAAGCAAACAAAAATCAACAAGGTTGGCAGAATCGGAAAGCACTACTTTTGGCTGGTCTCCAAAAATTCGATTGATCTTTCTTGAAGATACCACCATCAACGAAAGTCCATGTCTGATTGGTTTCTGTGCGTGAAGGCAATAAACATTTAAAACACTCAACTCTACTTCGTATAATTCATTACCAATCACTTAGTAAGCAGGGAGAATATTTTCATCGAGAGCATCCGATAGGCGCAAACCTCAAAACAATCTCTAAAATAAGTGGATTCATCACTATCGGTTCCTTATAAAATGTAGCGAAAACACATCGTTATTATTATTAACTCTCTTAAGATCAGTTAC
>NW_008764120.1:0-526 GCF_000715545.1 Opisthorchis viverrini
GTAAGCTGTAACACGTTGGTTGGTTGCTGTGGTTGAAAAGTAATGTACAGATTGAATCTTCCGACGTCTGCAAAATGGCCTGTCCTTCTGAGATTACAACCACGCGGGATGGAGTTGGATGTGTATGAGAGGATGGAAGCTACACCAGGCGATTCACGGTGGCAAATGCCCCGATGTAGTAGTTTTCAGCATTCGAGTATTATGCGATACATTTGTCCGCGATTTCCGGCCAGTTAAGTAGTCAGATGTGACAGCTGACCCCTTTGTTCTCTGACGTAGAGCATAGAAGATGCTTTAAAAAACGGGCCACCATGCGGGGCACGGATAAAAATTTTGGAGCCATTGATAGTGGAGCAGTTTACTCGACTGCTTGTCTAGCGGAAAAAGAGTTGTGTGGTCACCCTGATTCATGCGAAAGCAATCAACCAAATACGTGCAAAATTTCGTGCATAGTCATCAAGATTCCTTAATTAAAAAGTATGCCAGTTTGTCAGAAGCGAATGACAACCAAAATACTGTTTGTTGC
>NW_008764121.1:0-526 GCF_000715545.1 Opisthorchis viverrini
AAAGAAGTGCAAGATTTTGACGTTAAAGTGTTTATTTCACTTACAAGGGTTTTGCAGAAAAATGCATTATGTGTCGAAGGCGCGGCGACGGAAACACCAGGGGACGGTGATTCTCCGAAGGTAGGTGTTCACGACAATTTCAGTGGATAGAAAACTAAAGCAAAGCTCATGAGCTAAAGCCCAGTGAGCAAGGTCGTACATCACCAATACTTACATATGAATCAATCAAACCGACATACACCGTATACTACAGTGGCCTTCTTTTTGTTGAACACCTTCCCCGGTGTACCATGGCCTTCGTGAACCGGCCGGTGTTAGTGGTGTGACTCGCTAGGCTGGTGAGCGGGTGCAGAGTTTGCTGTAACTATGGCTGCGTGTACCGTGTGTGAGTGAGCAACGTGCTAGCTCTGAGGCCTGTGTGCACATATGTAGAGCCGGGATCTTTGTGGTAGCTCTACTCTGTGCGTGGTTACCATCCTGGTGTGGTCGCTAATTGCGATATGCACGCTATGGAAGCACCAGGGGA
>NW_008764122.1:0-526 GCF_000715545.1 Opisthorchis viverrini
GGTTGACTTCACTTCAGTAAGTTGCAGTACACAATACACCACACAAGTTTGTTTATTCTGGTTTTGCTCACATAACTTTCGGGTCTCGGTCGCTGTATAAAGCAGTGGTATACGGAAAAACCTTCGAAGGATTGCCTGCCCGTTCCTACGCTGCCTAGCTTCAATGTCAATCAAGATGGCTGAGATACTTCAAGGTTACCCATTCCTATACTGGAGCAATCAGACTGATGGGGTCAAACCAAGCATTTTTTTAATCAATTAGTTTGCACCCTAGCCTGTGAGCTAAATCTCGCTCAAACATGTATTTTCATACAATTCGCAACATAAGATGAGTAGTATCGACCACTCACTGAACAACGTTTCCAGTTGAGAACTTATTTCTCACTGCTCGTTACGACAACGCGCAATACACACAGTTCAGTTGGCTGCTCAAATATAGCCCGGCCACAATGCAAGGAAGTTGAACTGTAACACTGGTTTCTTCTGTCTCTGTCATCCAAACAGAACCGCCACCTGCATATGGTAT
>NW_008764123.1:0-526 GCF_000715545.1 Opisthorchis viverrini
AGGAACTGTCCACATGTGAAATACGAGTCTTCGAATTCAGTAACTGTCAGAAACCAACGTTTGGAATATGCCGATTCTTCCCGCAGCCCACCATCACTTCCAGCATAAACGTGACTGAACATGATAACTGCTAAACCTGTGAACCGTCCTTGAGATGCTAAATGTAGTGACTACTTTAACCCACACCAACAACCATTTTTATTGACATGATCTCAAAGTGATTCAAAAGTTCTTCAGCGTGGTAGACATCGTGGATTAATATCCAGTGAGTAAATGTACAAGGCCTCGATGAGCAATAGGCTTGTCAGCACTGCTGAGCTGTTCGAAAGCAAACTTTCAACTTTTTATCCAACGGTCCAGTCGATGATCTGACGCGAGTTTTTGTGTGGTGTCTGCTCCGAACATGTACTAATATCTAGAGCGATCGAGAGTTTTGACCTTACCTCGCATCTACTCTACAGACCAGCTGAGAGAACCGTTGAAAACACCTAAGTAAACGTGACACGCTCATGGAAGCATGTGCCAT
>NW_008764124.1:0-526 GCF_000715545.1 Opisthorchis viverrini
TTTCTAATAACTTTTGCAACAATTACAAATAAGCCTTGATTCTGTAACTGGGGCGGGTTTGTGCCTTAGGAGAATCATCAGGAACTTGAGTCTTTTAAAACTGTAAGCTCTGGACACACAAAAGTCTTACTACAACATAGTCGTTCTACATGAATTGGCCAATGGACAATGAGGTTAAGTCGTTCCTGGACAAAATATAATGCCACTCATCCTTCACTCACCAAACCTTGTGAATAGGTTATACATCGACAGGATTCTCGAACAAACAAGGCTTAAGATGAATTTTTAATAAATGGCTTAGAAACTGAAATATTTCAACGCAGACCTTGTTTGCCATGTGAGTTAAATCTCGGCAAAGTGGTTGCGGTCTTAAGGATAATTGAACCTTTGGTGAGATGCGTACTTCTGATTCTGAAGAAGAGGGATGAGATTCGCAGTAATTCAGTGTTTTTCAGCATGGATAGCTTCATGAGCGGACAAGCGCTCTTACCGAATTTCTCCGCATACCATCGAAATCACTCATCCA
>NW_008764125.1:0-526 GCF_000715545.1 Opisthorchis viverrini
GCCAATGGACACTGCACATCACCTGCAGTACCCGCGTTTTTAAACAACGCTTTTGTGATCTACAACTAAGAAATATTCCAAACCTCAGACACAACAGGTTGAAAGCCGCTTGCTCCCTTGGGCTATCTTGAATCTTTCATCCAAGTGTCATTCGGGTTTAAGCCTCGACTGACTCATCGTTCGCACTGAATTGCTGCCAAACATTTTCACTTTCACGAAGTCGAAAGTGACTAGGACAGTTCCTCAGTACGATCTGTCCTCAGGCAACGATGAGGACTTCAAATGTCCCAAAAATAAACTTTCAACCCGCATCCAAGCGGCATACGTCGCCAAGAATACCGGCTCTCACCCCTAAGCGTTCGGTGGACACTGAGTATCCACAATCCATTCTCTAAGAGTTCTTTGCCCGCCCATCCACGTTTGTCTAATAAGATTTGCCTCTTCCTCTACCAAAGGGCCGTAAATATCCCCCAGCTCTGTGAGTAACGTGACGGTTGTCAGGGTCTGCCTTCGAAAATGCAAACGA
>NW_008764126.1:0-526 GCF_000715545.1 Opisthorchis viverrini
GTGTGTAATTTCCTGTATTTGGCCTACATCAAGGTCTGATTGCCGCTTGTATTAACGTTGGAATAATTTGAGCCGTGGATGGAACAGCGAATTACGTTATGAACTCTTTTGTTGACAAATTTTGAAGCCTTGAGAGTGAGAACACTATGTCTAACGATAAAAACCGTTTTTGACTAGATTCTGACAGTGTAGAGAGCCACTCGAGTTAAAAATCCTGAGAAAAAGGGATGAATTCCGTCCAGGAGTAGACATTCTTATATTTGATAGAATTTTGCACATAAGAAATAAAAATGAATATGGAATTCCGGCTTAAATGCGGTTGAGTGGAGAGAAGCTTCTAAGGTGCTACTCCATCAAATGACGGAAGCCTCTATTTCACCCATCAACTTCGTTCGGCGGGCAAAGGCACAAACAGGCTTCTCATCATGAAGAAGTTCAGCAGCTTTTTTGATGTTAATCATAGTTTTACATGCACTGGGAAAGCTAGAAATAGGTCATAGCTGACTCCAACAACACTGGTTTGTGC
>NW_008764127.1:0-526 GCF_000715545.1 Opisthorchis viverrini
GCTGATAATGAGTTTAGGATGTAGAAATTATCATTTGTACGCACTATATCTATTGGCAACCAGTTTCCGAGCAGCATCCTTCCGACGTCACCACTACTTGTCGACAATGTTTTTCCATTTTACCTGAGCGAAAAACCTACCATCAAGAGCAGTAGCCCCAATCCGTCCTGGTCATCTCCAGGGCAGTCGCCTATGTTAACGCAATGACCACAACTATGCAACAGAATGGTATACAAATATAGCGCTCACAAGCTGTGGCAGCCAACTAAATTTGAAAACATTTGTTCGTCAGAGCCTGGTCTTTACTGTTTTCAGATAGACTAGCTCACTAGTTAATTCAGTGTGTTCCGAAAATTCTACGTTTTAGTTAGATCAGTGTTGAAATCTTGTTGAGAAATGGCCAATGAGGTAGCGGAAATCCTTCGCACTACAGAAGTCAGACCATCAGTACCCAGTTGGCTGGTGGAGTGTGTATAAAGCGAATATAATAAAGAGTCCGGAGTCACAAGATCAGCAAGCCAATCCG
>NW_008764128.1:0-526 GCF_000715545.1 Opisthorchis viverrini
TCATACAATACTGATTTCAGCGACATTTTTGTTCAGCAACGTGACAAGGTGAGTTTTTGACCGTGTACATGCATGCCATAAGTAACAGTACAATATTCGTACAATCTGTATTCACTGCCTACCGAATGGAGTTCTGTATGCTAGGACCACCGTTGGTGCCCGCATTTGGCTGGTGAACGCTGATGCTTGCTTACCGTACAACAGTGTGGCTGTCTTGTTTAAGAAGCCACTGGGTTTGTGTTTCCAATCTTTTTCGGGAAGGTTTTGTGGTGTGAAGACAATCTGCAAAGTGGTATTCATTGCGAAAAAACTGGAAATCGCGGACCCATGGATTTACTTTTGTGGGAGAGGACTGGGAAATCTTGATTGCATTTCATCTCCGACCCAGCATAGTTGTTTCAACTACCGACTGCTTCTCGGCGTAAGTTGACTTCGAATATGGTACGAAATCCTCGTCTCATACTGTTAACAAAAGTTCCGAACATAAGCGAAAATGACACGTCGCTGTAAATCCACAGGAACACAT
>NW_008764129.1:0-526 GCF_000715545.1 Opisthorchis viverrini
AAGATGCAGTGAAGATTGAAAAATCACACAACTAACAGCGGTCAGTCATTTGTCAGTAATCACAATGCAGGATAAACAGGAGAAAAGTGCACTGGCCTCGTCAGAAATGCCTCAAATGTTGGGAAAAGGAAAGTAATCTTTATTAAGAGGCTTAGCAGTGAAATGTCACTGAAGCTAATAAAGTTCAACTAGGTTTTGTGCAATTTGAATTAAAATAAATAAACGTGATGATGCGTCGATGACTGGCCAACCACTAAATAATCAAACAGGAAGAGAATTCAACGAAAACTTTTCTTCCAACCTGTCAACCAGTGTGTAAATCTGTCCCTTGAAATATCTTCAGTCTGATGCGTTACACAATCTTACATTCTCCCCTAAATATTAATACGGACAAACAGTAAGGTTTGAAGTAGGCATGTTTTTTACTGAACCTTTACAAAATGTAGCCCCGTCTGGTTTGGAAAATTTCAGATATGCAAAACTCAGCCTAATCATTGCGGGTGATAAGGCTTCACAAGAACGTTTC
>NW_008764130.1:0-526 GCF_000715545.1 Opisthorchis viverrini
ATGTCATGCTGTCGATGATTATGGTGATGTACTGAAAATTCCCGTTGGTCACGCTGATCGCGGACGACCCGAGAGTCCATGCAAAAACAAAAGAAAAGCGACTGCCATCGAATAAGCCAAGTAAAGCCCGCCCCGTCAAAAAGCTATCGGCCAGATTAAAGGTGCAGTCCTATGCGAAAATGAGTCTCTTGAGAGTGTCCCTAGTAAGAATATCTCTTGTTGGTGCCATCCAACGCACAAGCAACCTGAGAGAACTTCACCGGCCACACTGTGACAAAATGCACAGGAAAACAAACGGACGAGTATTCACCGCAAATCCTTGAACAGCAAACCTAGCCGTCCAAAGGGGGTATTGAACGAACTGCAATTAGCAGCCATCAAAATTTTCACCCATGTGTGGAAGAAGATAAAAGTGGCGAGATTCCCAAGCTCAGGGCACACACCTTTATTGGGCAATAATTTTCTCATTTCGTAAGTTTGTTGTGCAGAATAACCCTCCTCCGACGGTTGTTCACGCTGCATCTAG
>NW_008764131.1:0-526 GCF_000715545.1 Opisthorchis viverrini
CTCTGTGTATCCCCAATATCCAGTGGGCTACTGAGGTACACGATAAGGTCCAGTCATTTCGCGACATCTCTGTGCACGTCATCCCCTGTTACTTGATTGGGGACGTTGCAAAATATAAACAATAGTCAGTGTTATTGGCGTTTCTGCTGCTTAATTCCAGGTTGCTCAACTATGCGTTCGGAGTTGTGGGTGCCATAAAATTGTTCTAAAGAATAGCACGACGCCCCCGTGTTCAACGTCATATTTTTTTCTATTTCAAGGTTTTAAGGGTAAAGAAGACGCTGTGTTTGCATGGTCATGAGGAGTCGAATTCAACACTGATACTACTGCTTATGATGATGGTGATGATGATAGTGGTGGTGCTGATAATGAGTTACCGGCCACTTCTTTAGCAATCATTTTACAACTATATGGTGTACAACCTTGCATTCCTTTGCAATTCTCCTTCGATGAGCTTCGGTTTGCTCTCGGTCCATGCACCTTGATGGCTACGGATGAAGTGGACCATCAAAGTCCGAGCAACATT
>NW_008764132.1:0-526 GCF_000715545.1 Opisthorchis viverrini
ATGAATTATCGAACTGTGATGTTTCAAAGACCGATAACTCCATCGAAGACAGTCCCCGTTCGGACCTTCTCCCCAGTGTTTGGAAGAACGATATCTGGCATGATTAGCACTTTCGCAGATCATCCAATATCACTTCTGTGGTGTTGTCGAAGATGGAAAGAAAAATGCAGTAGAATAATTTAATGCATTCTGGTGTTCCTAGTGGTGGCTTCCATGTTCACAACAACATCTCGTGCCTTGCGCCGACGGTCGTTGAGTTTGTGGGATCAGCTGATTTGTTCGCCACTCGGAAAGAATTGCTTACTACTCCCGTTTAAGGTAGCTTGCTCGTTTAAAGCTTTGTGAACATTTTAATGGCCAATCCAGTCGCTTGACAACTGGTTGCTAACTTCTCAAGTGAGCTTGATGAATGATCAGTCAATCGGAAGACTGGCCTGTGGTTAACTCCTGCTATGGTAAGCAATCCTAAGTTAAACGGATCACAATGAACTAGCAAAGTCTTTCATAAGGTTGCTGGAAAATCCTC
>NW_008764133.1:0-526 GCF_000715545.1 Opisthorchis viverrini
TGCATGCGCCCGGGATGTGTAGATGACAATATTTATAAAGTATTTTTAGTATGTGCGTGAGAATGCGAGTTTATATGGAGGCCATCGGAAATCGGCTGATTTTCCTCAAATAATCACAGCTATGATCCATCGTGCTCAGGTCATCTCAGCTCTTTTCAGCTCAGCTCAGCTCAATCAAGGGAATCTCAGCTCCCCTCAGAAGATGTCAGGTCTGCTCAGATCATCTGAGGTCAGCTGAGTTCAGCTGTGGCTCACAGTGCTGTTAAAAACGCGTTTGTACTAGCCGGTGGTTTCGGGTGTTCTGAAATTTGACCAAGGTAACAATTTGCATGAAGTCGACCGCGTGCGATGTGTAACTGCAATTTGACCTCCCACAAGATTGCGGATGATTGTGTTCGATCTGTTCGATATCAGGCGCCATTTTCAAATGTGGCGTGGGAGAGTATATAGGCCGTCGCGCCTACATTATCCTGTATGATATGAAAGTTCAATTTATAGAATACACACTGGTAGTAATTGAGATATT
>NW_008764134.1:0-526 GCF_000715545.1 Opisthorchis viverrini
CTCAGTGTTTAGGATCGGGACTTACTAACCAGAAGGTTCATAATTCGAAACCAACCTCGACATATCGACTGCTCCCATGTAGGCCTGTGCATTACGGCTGAACGATTGGAAGAAATACTGAGTACAAAGTGAAGGGAAGATAGATAAGTTTCACTACAATCAAGGGCACGGGTCCGCAGGCGCGTCTGACGCCCCGGTTAGGATTTGCAGTATTACTGTGGTCAGTGGCAACGTTGAGACACCGAGTTTGTGCATCTATGATAGGGGTAGCAACTTCGTATTCCGACTGAGTCGTAGTCTAGAAAGCATTCTTGTTCCTAAATAAGTTCAAACAAAATAGCTAGGGGCCATTATCGTCCTTGGGTAGCACTGATGGAAGCCCACTTGTTTAAGCAACCTGGTGGCGTTTTAAGGCAGCTGCACTACACTAATAAAAATCAGAGAACGACCTGAGTAGAATGAACGGCAAACGCATACAAGCCGATGACAAATTAAACTGACGATAGGACTCTACGCTCACCCTTAT
>NW_008764135.1:0-525 GCF_000715545.1 Opisthorchis viverrini
ATTGCCTGTGTGCAGCACATTCAGTTGAAGTTTGTCGTGGACGAGAGATTCCGCTTCATCTCCCGATTACACTGTGTTGCGCAAATAAACCCGCAACTTCCTACTTACAATTTGATATTCATTAAGGAAATAAAGTTGATGAAAACTCGGGTAGTCTTCCTCCTATAGGTACGAAACCGGTGGTAGATTTTCGGTAGATTCTCAGCACCTTTACACAGCTAGTTTTGAGTAAGTCGATTCTGTACTATTCGTTCAGTTTGCACCGATGTGAATGTAAATACACGACTACACGACAAAGTGAACCCGCAAGTCCACTAGTTAGGTTAGTGAATTTCACAGTTATAGGAGGACAACAACAGTCGTTGGAACGGACAGGCGTCTGTAGTACGTGATCACATCTCCCGTACCTGCTACGCGACAGCTTTTTTAGTCCTGTCATACTTGGATAAATATGAGTCCACTTCAGGTGTAATACAAGGGCTGGGATACCGTTTGGTCACCCATGCCCACACAGGAGCCCACTGG
>NW_008764136.1:0-525 GCF_000715545.1 Opisthorchis viverrini
GATGAGATAATATATTTACAATGATATTTTATTAATGAAAAAATGGTATATAAGAATTATAAATAATTAATACCAAATGTAATTATAAATTAACTCTTCACTCAAGAGTTTAATATTTCATTCAGACCTCTCTGAACCAGTTTGCTGTGTAGAAGCGCCACAAAATATCCAAAACTTTTTGTACCAATTTCTTCCACGAAAACTTCTGAGAATTACTTTTCTCAGCTGTATTGAGTGAGAAACGGGAGTGGACAATCCACCATCAGGGTTATGATGAGAAATGCAATATAAAATACGTTACCGAATGTCAGCAACCCGCGGTTGAATATCGGAATGCTAAGGTCTTTTTTAGCGAATGCCAATTGGCACCGATATCAGAGTGTTGCCTTGTTGTCGCAGTGTCATCAGCAATTAGAGTACTGAGGTTGTGTTGACCGGTCGTCGGGTAAACCACATTGTGGAGATGAAATGAGGTCAACCAGCCTAATCAGTTGAGTTTGTAGATTTCCAAACGCGATGCATTAC
>NW_008764137.1:0-525 GCF_000715545.1 Opisthorchis viverrini
ATTGTAAGTTGTATATAATAAGAGTAGTATCATGCACCAAGGTCAAACAGGGTTCGCAATAACGGTCACAATATATGGATCACAATAGCTCTAGTCCCTCAATTCGTCATACAAAGAAGCCTAACAGATACTAGTGCGTTGCGACAAGCCAACCGGACAGCAAGACTGGGTAAACAGCATGATAACACGAGTATCTCACATTGATCCAAAACAGATGAAAGTAGGGCTGACATTGTCAATGCCAATGCTTTGACAGTAAACGAAGACGAATGTGAAATCGATCACATGCTCATATAAGTGTGCTTCAGATTCATGGACAGGAATCAGACTAATTTTATCCTGTCGCGTTGCCGACCGATATATAACTTTGAATCATCTTGCGTTGGGTAGGTTCGAAATCAAACATGGGGATGCAGAAATACAAAGGAACCATAGTTGTTAAAGTACAGTAGAAAGTCGTGATAAAAGTGGCTTATGTTTCTTCAAATGCCAGGCCTATTCCAAGACGTGAATAAGCGTAAGATC
>NW_008764138.1:0-525 GCF_000715545.1 Opisthorchis viverrini
AAGCAGCGTGCCAAGGACAGCACATTCAGCTGAAGAACATCATAGATGAGAAATTTTCAATTGGGATTCAGTTGAGTGCTGATTAGTGGTACTCACTTCAAGATAGCGGCTATTTCTCACGTATGTTGCATGACCTAGCTACTGAGGTAGATGAGGGCTACTTGGCAGAGCTTCCATGCAGTCCTTGTTCAACTCAACTACCATCACTAGGCTTGAGGAGGAAATCCAAATGCCATGCTTGGTAAATAGACCAACAATCAAGTTATTCAGTTTTCAGCACACCGAAATCATCGAGAATAAAATATGAGTGAAGGTGAAGGGCAGATCTTAGATTCTAATTATTTCTCAAGGTTAAAGTCAATGGTTACTGGGAATAGAGTGAGTCTTGGAAACACCATTGTCACAGGAATAATTGGTCATGCATGTTAATCCGTTTTAGGATGACACACGTGATAACTTCGTGAAAGTAATAACAGGCGATTAGAGACTTGAAGCGAACAAGAAGAAGGTGCTGAAAAGGTGAGT
>NW_008764139.1:0-525 GCF_000715545.1 Opisthorchis viverrini
CCAATCGAACGTGGTCACTGGACAATTTGACGAGGTCTGTCGGCAAATATACAGGACTGAACAATACTCGCAGTGGCAACCGCATCAGGTGGAACGCCCGGTGATCAGTACTACCAGAGTTGGAACTGCATAAAATGAATGCTCTAGATATGGTGGAACACGTATTTGACTAGAGGTTCCGTTTCTCAATGATGATCAGTGCGAGACAGCTATCGTGGCTCGTGTGAATTGGTGCTGTAGGCAATTGGACCACAGAACTAGCAGTTTTCAATTGACCATCACCTACCATATGTGGATAAAACACCAGAGAGACTGGAACACACGTGCGTTTTCTGCCTCACCAGGAGGCAACTATGTACCGTGGTGATAGCTCAGACTTGGAAGATCCGAGAAAAACAGCATTTCGTCGTTCGTGTAAAGTTTTGTGCTCCCGAACTCCCCTAGCCTGTACTTGATTGGTGTGAATATTGGTCAAGCTAATATTGCGTACAAATGGTGAACAGTTCGTTCGCACCACGCTTCTGA
>NW_008764140.1:0-525 GCF_000715545.1 Opisthorchis viverrini
CTTGGTTTGCAACCGATAATTTAAATAAACTTTCACCTGCTCACAGAACTTAACACTCCCATTCCTCAAGCAACCTAGCTAGACTAATTGTTTCCCTATGATTGAATGGGTGATAGTTAACCTGTATGTATCCAGCGTACTTTCTGATTTCGATTTATCAATATGCCTCGCTATATAGTTTTTGTGTGCATCTGCTACAAAGTTTTTCATCAGAGATTGTGCATATTTTTTCTACATGAGTCCACTAAAATGTTTTGAATACACATTATATGATGCGAAATTCCATGCATCACGTATAAAAACAAGCACAGAGTCCTAAACGGCGATTGGCGCTTGGATAATAAACCTAAACTCAGAGTGGAATGAATTACGAAATTCATCTGTTTGAGATCGACCGATGGCCTAAATTTGCACATGCCGTACGTGTATTTTACATTTACTGCATACATGCCCATGTTCAGATGCACTTATTTCAATGCTGGCGATGCTTCATTGCCTGATTAAGCGTCTAAACATATTGGAATT
>NW_008764141.1:0-525 GCF_000715545.1 Opisthorchis viverrini
GTTCCGATATTCAATAATTCGCGCGGTTTACCTTTTGTTTGTCAAATCGGATGATGGTCTTCGAAAACAAGTCAGTAGAGAAGCTCGCTCTAAGGAGCCAAAAATGAGTGACCCTTGTAAGCGAGTAATCTTTGTTGAAAGGTAATATTTCCTTCGCAGCGTTGCGGATAGACAAGTAAATATTCCAGCTGTCTCTTACGATATTTTAGAACTCGTTAAACAGAACAATCCAAAAGAATTTGATAATCCGTTCTACCTAAATCCACCTCGGAAGCATTCGTCTCCTCTTTTTAGAATTCCGTAAGGCATATGTTAGGCAACCAAGGTTAAAACACGAATTACGTGCACGAGGTGGATATTGGCCCGATTTCAACTGAATGACTGGCTATAATAAAGTTTGAGTTGGCCTAACCCTCTCAAAAATACTAAGTCCAAAAAGGTAGGGGTGATCGGCGAAGGCTCTTGCAATTCATTTATAATCAGATGAATAAACGTCGTGTATATATGGCAGACGCTCTGTATATG
>NW_008764142.1:0-525 GCF_000715545.1 Opisthorchis viverrini
GATGAACAACTTATTGGGATGGAGCTCGGAGGTCAGAAAGTGCTGTTTAATGGTAGTACGTTGTTGAAGTGGCCATCTTGAAATCCGGGTGTCAAGCCAGAAATGATTCTCTAGGGCATAGTAGTACGTCAAGTTTGAAAAACCGCCAAATTCTGCTTCCACTGCTCTGGTGCTGGTTGATGTCCAAAGTAAATGGAGTAACAAAGACTGGATCCTCTTTTGAATGTATGCCGAAGAACTTTTTGACGTCTTGAAGCAGAGTGCTCAGATCAAACTGTTCCCCTCACCAGAACAAGTGGCAGGAGGCTTATTCCAAAATTTTCAACCAATAAACATCTCATTTTCTTACCTTGTCCATCACCAACTCTCCACTAATTACATCATTCAGTTAACCAAATGAGACATAGCCTGATAAGTCTGTGGCTGGCTAGAGTTTAGTTTTACACTATTAACTCGATTTAAACGCACTATCTTGTTGTTGTCGCGGTAGCCAACAGGATCGGACAAACGATCTGTCACTAAAAC
>NW_008764143.1:0-525 GCF_000715545.1 Opisthorchis viverrini
CTGTGACATGAATCGAACAGCTCCTCTGTAAGGGTTTGGCCCTTCAACTTGAAAGGTTTTTACTTCCTGAAGTGAATTTACGACTACAAATTATGCAGCGGCAAAATTCAAGCAACTCGCGGAGTTTTCGTAAAACATGCTATTAAATAACAAATGATAGTTAGCCGGCGTGAAATGTGTCAACCCGGGAGCCTCGGTGATTAGAGCAATTATGGACCTCGAGGGATACCGGGATAAAAGTTATCAAATATTTGTGTAGCAAACAGGTATGTCTAGATTCAACTGAGGAAAAAATGTTATCAAAATACGCTCTGTAATAGTACCTGGGCTTTGGTGTTGCAGTAATCCTTCGGGACACAGGAAGAATCTATGTTTCTGACAGTTCGACCAAGCTCGCGGTCCAGTACTGAAGAAAATCGCGATAACAAGTGATCCGGAGGTAAATTCTCACTCTTCTTCTTACTTGGACTAAAAGTTAAGCAGAGCCCATTTTCAGCCGACCTTTCGTGGGAACAGAAATACTGC
>NW_008764144.1:0-525 GCF_000715545.1 Opisthorchis viverrini
CGCCCTTCTTGGGGCTCATCAGGTAGGGCGGTCCCCGAGTTTTTGTCAACCTCATGCTCTATTTGGGACCAAAATACACGAAATTGATTAAATACACCCCCTCTATGGTGTTTTTAGTACCAATGAAAATACGGTATTTTGTCTTAATAGAAGGTGAGGTTTGATTTTTTCAGCAACCTTGTGAATAGTGTATTGTGTCTATTTATGTATTGCGATATATCGAATATCGTGACAACTAAAACTTCAGGCGGCCTGGTGTGGTACATTCATTCATCCGGGTTTCAGATGAGTCCCTCAAAAAAGTTAATTATTCGTCATTAATCATCGGCTCGTAGTTGACGCTGCCCGCGTTGATAATCTTTAATTTCCACCAGTGTGAATGCATGTAACGGTTATCAAACCAACAAATAAAATCAGCCTCTGTAAAATCTAATTAAATTTCACTTCAATAACGATATACAGAGAATATCAAGGTGACTTTCGAATACAACGAAAGGAATTCAAAATTCTCATATTCAGTGGCCC
>NW_008764145.1:0-525 GCF_000715545.1 Opisthorchis viverrini
AAGCTGAAATTTGTTCAGGATAAAAAAACGCAAAGAAATTCGTTTTAATAAGTTATCATTTATGCTATAACACTTTTAACCTCGCTGAATGTTTTCATCAGCGGAGCGCTTGTACAACTACCTGGTGTGTTAGCGGTCTCATTTAAGTCCGAGACTTCCACGAGCGGAACATTATAAGATACGTAGTGGCTTGTATTGTTTCGTTGATGGTGTGGTCTAACCTAATCGTCCCCGAAGCTTTCCGACGAGTTGTTTTCTACCACTTTCATGGACTCTCATCAATCAATCAGAGCAACAAAGAAGTTTACCGTTGCAGGCTTAGTGCGGCCTACGTAAATAAGGATCCAACATCATGGGCTAAACAGTGCACCGCCTGTTAACGCAGTAACGTAACTTGGTATGCGAATTCACCTGTTGGCTCATTTGCAGTTCCTGAGGATCCATTCACTCAAGCTCATTTTAATATCGTTGGTCCACTTTCCCCATCAAACGATATTTCTCATATTCCTACCATGATTTATCTTT
>NW_008764146.1:0-525 GCF_000715545.1 Opisthorchis viverrini
GCGAACAACTTTGTTCAGGGAACCCTTTTGCTGCACATTTTTTCACGGATCTCAACTTCCATTAGGTACACCAATGTTAGACAACAGCACGAACTGTGCAGTGACGATGCGAGGGCCATCTGTGGATGATTATCTTTCCCACCTATGCATAACTAGCCTGTAGATCATGCAGCGTCTCAGCTGCGGGTATCATTCCTGTTATAAATATGACGCTCTATAGGTGGTGACCATCGTAAAGCGGTCGGTCGGATAACGGCGGCCGTTCTCACTCGCCTTGACTACTTATCATAACCGCTGGATAAACGTCTATGTGCGACGCTGATTATGGGGTCTAACTAAAGCAGGGCAGCCTAATCCAATGACCAGATACGGCCCGTATCGTTGTCACTCATCTCGAATACTTGTTGTAACTGCGGAGTTCGTCTCTACGTGCGACGCTGAGGATGGGATCTCACCTATGCACATTAACATAATCCAATGGCCAACGACGGTCGTTTATACTGTAGTGGTCTGGCTACCCAATAA
>NW_008764147.1:0-525 GCF_000715545.1 Opisthorchis viverrini
CGCAGATAAATTAGGTTAGCTGATGTTTGCTGTATTCATAGAATTAAAATTTTGGTAGTAGTTGCTTCATTCAGTCAACCCGAATCTTTACCGATTCGTTTTGCTTAGTACTAAACAAACGTTGTGCAAGTAACATAACCTTCATCTTGTCGCATCTCAGTAGGCTCATTACTTCTTCAATAAGAGGTCAAAATTGTCTGACGCAGTCCAATGGGCGTCATATGCTTTTGGAATGAGAAAAGCTCCGATTTTATGGGATGTTTGATTGGCCCATAATACCTTATCTTGTGTTGGTAAAATCCTATGGGAATCGGGGATCACAGATCTTTCAGTTAGAATGCCCAAAATAGGCAGCCCCATGCTTATTCATTGCATCGCAAGCTCTAATTGTGTTCAACAGACAAACTACTTTCAGGGCAGTTGCCTCCCACAACTGTATGTGGATGGACAGTATGTACTGCTGGAAAGAAGGTGGTCACCAAGCAATACGAATGAGTTTGATCGATTGTCAAGGGAAAAGATACA
>NW_008764148.1:0-525 GCF_000715545.1 Opisthorchis viverrini
TTGGGCAATTTGGCAGTATCCCAGCTCTCATACTTCCCTCTGGTGGCGTCGCTGTAAGGCACCGAAACGGTGCCACAGTTGAACGGTTTTATTCGCACTTAATTGGTCCTTCCTAGCGTTCCAGATCCATAAAATGGCGTCCAAAGTAAATCTAGTCTGATTGACTAAAGACAGAGTTCGAGTTTGAGCTACTTCTCCGCATACAAGAAACTTGTGAGATATGCCGCCTCGGGATTCAATCATTCCAACGTCTGCAAGAATGAAAGTGGAAATAAAGTGGGGCTACCGCCTTAACGTTTCTCACCTGAATAGATGTGTGTTCCGAAGAGTCAGTCAACATCGTTAAAATTATTCTGTTCTATTGGATTATTTGTCTAAGTTAGAATAGCCACTTCTCGACTAATCCCCTCGTAGTCCACGCTCTTCGACGGACGAACGAAGGTACGCCTAGTGTGTCATCTGAATCAATAAACATGGGTTCTTTCCGGTCACTCCGGTGTTGGGGCGAGATGGCCCAAGTGGTTA
>NW_008764149.1:0-525 GCF_000715545.1 Opisthorchis viverrini
ACAAGACATCACTAACTCTGATAAAACGACGTTTCGAAACGACGAGTACATGCTATAATCAAAGCCTCTGTTGCTGATGGTTCCGAATTTTACAAGCCGAAACTCGCTTTCTAAATGACTCCGTGCGGATTTTCCAACACGATATGAAACACTGAATTTTCAGAGCCTGAAAATGTCTTCGTTACATTGCTCAAGAAGACTAATTCTCACATTCACTCAACGAGAGCCAACACTTTATACTGACGTTTGCTGCAATCGGAATCGATGTCGTCTATGTGTGGCATATTGGATATTTCCCTCACATGTCATTCAGGCACTGGGGTTTTGAAAACCTTCCATCGGTCGCTTCATTACCACGTCAACCGAAATACGAGTGACACCAGGACACCCTGAGTCAAGATGATTACCTTGTGTCCACTAACCTTACCGAGAACCATTTTGTAACAGAGACACCATGATCAAATTTCCACAACTGTACGTGACCTACTTTTTTTTGAAAATCCACCCACTCGTGTGTGACATGCA
>NW_008764150.1:0-525 GCF_000715545.1 Opisthorchis viverrini
TCGTTAATAGGGTTGGGAGAGGGGTAAGAAATGTGTGAAAGAAAAAGAAGTCTCTTTTTCTGTTACCCACCCTCCTGTATACGGTAAATGAGGTGACCCGGTTGGTGATACTAATAGACGAGAGACGTGGTCCGAGATTATTTGGAAGCTTGCGGTTCGTGGTTGTACGTTGGGTGAGATAGTGTCAGTATGCCAGGAGGACGATTAGGGTACTCGATCTAAGTCTTTGTCTTAAATGCCTGACTTCAAGGCAGTGGTATGTGGCGGGAAATGCAGATGCATTACTGGTTCTGTAGGACCAATTGTAACGCACGCCTTATACATCAATCTGCAGGGTCAGGAGTCTGCTGTTCCGACATCTAACCTTCCCCACCCTGGGATGCGGGACTCTCAGAATGTCGCGCAGACACCCTCGGTATAGCTGGGTGGGTCGCGCAGGCACACAAATCGTCACAACACGGTCAGGTTCACTGTGCTCGTGACAGGGCATACACATATGCACAGCACGTGGACAGGCATTCAGTA
>NW_008764151.1:0-525 GCF_000715545.1 Opisthorchis viverrini
TCCCTTCATCTTTACTGGTACAAGTATCAGGTCTCCGGATGGGTTGAACTGAACACCGTGATCATTTGCAATCCTAGTCACTCCACTTTCAACAAAGAAAGATATCGATACACACTATTATTACGCTATTATTCGCTGCACAATTTATCCCTTTTTATAAGTAACAACGCTATTCCAGCGTATTTATCCATGTATTTGACAAACTAGCCATAATTTAGCAACTGGGAGATGGTATCGCATACTATGCGATGTGACGAGAACATTAGGCCATGAAAAACAATGGTTTGGACTTGTTTGTTAGCCTTTCGTTGCATCGATGAAATTCGATGGGTTTAACCTCCATCACTTTAGTTCCGAGTATTTGAAAATTTGCGGGATCGGATTTATCAAAATGTTTAGTTGGTTCCTCACGTGAAAAATCTGTCTGAAATCCAGTGAATGAAAAATAGATCCGGTAGGACCGATGTCTGAGTTACCGATCAGACTCCCATATTATCACCTCTCTCTATTTAGGAATAGTCTTGT
>NW_008764152.1:0-525 GCF_000715545.1 Opisthorchis viverrini
ATGAATCCACAGCCACGTGATCAACAACTAATGAAATTGTCCGATCTACCGATATTTCGACACTGCCAAACGATGGTAAACTACAATAATCAAGCAATAGGACAATTTCTCCCTTCGGAGAAATCACGTTCCCAAAACAGCTGGAACGGCAATACATTCCCTGCTATTCTGAATTGTGAGAGTTATAGATCTACGAATAACCCTTCGAGAGGAATACATCTCACTTCTGCACACTTCGACCCTTCCCTCTGAGTGTCTTTTAACGTGTGTTTCACTTGAGCGTGTCAATCATTTAGGGAAAATAACAATAAGCTTGTTTACTTCGTCCCTCCCTGCCAGCTGACGGTCCGTTCTACCCTCGTTCTACTCCTCCATTTTTCCCATTCATAGCAGCATGCAGGATTGTTTGTCGGAAAGACCACGCCACTTCCATTCCTGTGAAAACAATAGACGAATTATCCCTTGAGCCTTTTGCACACACATTCTAGATCTCAGTTGGCAACTTGTCAAAACTTGACGGCAGAA
>NW_008764153.1:0-525 GCF_000715545.1 Opisthorchis viverrini
TTTTTTTAAAATAAGATGCAAATGAGAATGTTTTCTTCATTGTCCAGTATTCTGTAACTGGTTAGTTGGCATTTTCTACTAAACTCCTAAGTGAATGCCTTCTTACTTCCGCCACCTAACAGAGCGTCATAGTTTTGTGCTTGAGAGTAATGTATGGTAATCTTGGGCGTTTGTGTAGCTTCCTGTTTTGCGTGTAGATGTTCTCAAGTTGCCTTCGAAAACCTTTGAATCTCTGGCTATGCTTTTCGGTGTGGCACGCCTCAGCAGCATCATTTTAGGGTGGTTACTAGTTCACTCGTTCAGTCAAAAGCATTTGATTTTTTTTATGCTTCATATCTTATGAATTTTCACTTTTCGGCAGTTCAGGATCTCCAAGCAGCAAAACAACCTACTCTAATTCAAGAAACGGGGGTTGTTGCCCATTGAATTATTCCGCTGTGATAATTCCTCTGCCCTTTGTTGTACTTAACGTTAGAATTGTTCATCTCCTTGCATAAATATCTGTGGCTCGGGCCCAGATTTAGT
>NW_008764154.1:0-525 GCF_000715545.1 Opisthorchis viverrini
GATGTTCGTAAGATATACATTGCCGACAAATCCCAACGAGAATGATGATTGTTTGTGTTATTTCTTAGTAGGGTCGAATAAACTTCGTCTTGTGTGCCGGGACCCAAGGGTAAAATGACACTTGAATCATCACTTAGGAGTGATTCGATTAGAAATCCACCGGATAACATTCCCGAGCGCTTCAACCGAAAATGCATTTGCTTCTACTTGTTGGTAGACTTAGCTTTGAATCTTGAAATTCGAATGGTTTTCCATTTTCCTGGTGAAATAGAACAACTATTCAAACTTAAGTAGCGACCGTTGTGAAATTGATGGGCGATAAATAAGACACTGAGACTATACGGATGTTGCAACAGTAGCAGTCTTCTACCTGGACAACAGGGCGTGTGGAAAAACACTTCAAACCATTAGCGTATTGTTTCGTCAACGCCTTTGTTTGTCACCTCAACGTCCGCTTACATGTAGTCAAACCAATAATGGTTGCCTTTTTAATCACTTGGAAGTGTTCAGAACCACACTCGCGAC
>NW_008764155.1:0-525 GCF_000715545.1 Opisthorchis viverrini
TTTTTTCGCTGAAAAACACTTGCATGTCCTGAAGGGAGTCGAAATCTTGTTTTACATGTTTCTCTTCGTGGACACCAAAAACCAAAGGAAAATGTGAAGAGTGACTGAAGTGACTGAGTGGAGTGCGACTGAAGATGTTGACTCACACACGCCTGTAAATCAAATTCTCCCCCGAAAACAGCGACGAAAACTATATTGTACTTTGCGGGTATATCATTCATTATGGCATCGCGGTGGGTAAAATTTGACCAAGATTGTGCTATCATGACACTGGAACATCTGATGCTCAAGCTATACGTTGTAATCATGCAACTAACAACAAGGTGCGCTGCTCGCTAGTGCGCTAAAGTGTTCGAAAGAAGTGGGATACGAGTCAGGTTAGCTGCTTCATTGGTCAACCGGCGCGGCGGTGAGGTTTCGGTGTTGAGCGTTGTCGACGATGATGATAGTGGGGCAAACTGACTCACAGCACAATGGTGAATGGGCCGCCCGGTTTGTGTGGCCCACAATCACTCGCCAGCCGAT
>NW_008764156.1:0-525 GCF_000715545.1 Opisthorchis viverrini
GTTCTCGAGCTGTTGCTTTCGTTGTCACGGTTCGTTGTCAGGGCCTTCTGTGAGCTTGAATACAGAGTGCACACGTTGCTTGACCATTGGGTGGGCGTGGATGCATGTGCACTCTTTTGACCTTGTTCCGGCACGTGATGGAATCGGACGTGATTCAGACGCGTGGGGGTACCCTTACGGCACTGTCTCACCACATGACTGTTCCGCTGCATGGTAGGCTGATGCGCGGCCGTATTATCTACTCATCCACCTGTCCACTCATCCCAAGATGGTATATGTCAATGTAGTTTTAAGTGTTTAGCAGAGTAAGAGCACTTTGCATAGACGAGGTTGTCCAAAAGCATGCAGTGAGGAAAAAAAGAGACTTCAAGACAGCTGATGGGCTTAGTTGAGCGACAACAATAACGGTCATCGACCTCAGACAATGGTTTGGAAGAGCAGTCATCCCATAGGGAACAAGGATGTCTGAAGACACTGGTACTGAATGGTACTGAATGGTACTGAATACGGTCAACATTAGAGTAG
>NW_008764157.1:0-525 GCF_000715545.1 Opisthorchis viverrini
TGGTTCAAGCATAACGGCAAGTAGATGAATACATTAAAAACTGATAAGCGAGCCTATCAAAGGTAGTTTTAATCAAAAGCCGCAAAAGCTGCTAACTGTGCATTCTCGAGTCTCTGGTTTGTGGAAAGGGATTGCAGGACCCTGAAATATTATCCCTTCAGGGGTCTTTCATGTATGAGTAGGCTATCTATTCAACACCTACTAACCTAGTGTTGCCCACCAAATACCTCGGCATGACCGCGGGATAGCTGAGATTTCGGCAACCGCATACATGTCTAACCACCTCATTCGTGTTTACTAATATACAACACTAGTCACCTGGCACCTTTTCGGTAGTTTCAACCAGCAAAAATTAGAAATTCGTGACGCTGAAATGGAGTAAAATGCCAAAGTCCGGTAATCCAAACAGCGTTCCTAATTACATTTCTGCCTTGGGAGCAATTCATATCCGTTGTCAGAATTGATCATTGGTGTCCCGGTTGATTGGCTCTTACCATCCGAACGGGATAACGGGTGCCCAACCGT
>NW_008764158.1:0-525 GCF_000715545.1 Opisthorchis viverrini
AGTCTCAGCTTCTCTTTCTTTCCATTTCTCGAGTATTTTGATATTTTGTGCAATTCCAGAAGTGACCGTGAGGCCACCGGCATCAGCGTCATCAACAAATCCCGTTTACAACTCAGTCGATTATGGCGACAGACTTTCGGCAATCGCACAATCGGTAAGATGTGCAAAAACATATAAAATATTCTGAAAACCATGTTTTTTCACCATGTACCCCTGATACTCGTTGGTTTGACATGAAATGGGATTCGGCGCCCCTTTGGAATGCAAAGTCTATGTGAACGTAGTACGCGAGGCATACTTAATCAGCTGTCTGTTTTCGTACCAAAGCTGATCTACAGACAGGATTCGATCCATGCGGTTGGAAAACATTCCTCCATCAGCTGCCCCGCCCCACAGCACGCCAGGGATTGACAATGCACTGCGGCTCATTTGACTTCTGTCTCAGGCTAAGTCAGCTGTTTGACGAGTACATCCGGGGTGGGAATGTCAAACATATGTGAAACTAATGTGCACCGCTCGTTTGTC
>NW_008764159.1:0-525 GCF_000715545.1 Opisthorchis viverrini
TTAGTCCTCCTGAAGTTATCACCGAATACTCTGTTCATTGTCCTTGTTTTTCTGGAATATCAGTGCCACCATGTCCCCAGTAGTGTTAGTCAAGTATCCCGGGGACAGTCATGTAAGCTCCCTTGGAACGGGCACGCAAAGACCATTGTTAGAGTGGAGGAGCTTGGTGTCACAAATTCCGAAGAGTGAATGGCTGGGTTGAGCGACTGATTTTCAGATCAATCCGACTGTCAATTATACGGCCGTTTTCAATCATATGCGCCATTTCCAGCTCACATCCCGCGGGATCGATTACATATTTTTGAATGCACAATAAGGATGACTAAAACGATCGAAATCCACACGGATACCCTCAGTCCGTAGTACAATGCATGCAGCCTTGATATAAGTAAATTGCAGGATAAGTCTTGTACTGCTGGTTGCAGATTTAAATACCGTCCTGTAAGTTAAGCTAACCTATGGAGGGAATCCTAGCCCTAATCATGTTTCACAAAAATTTAGGGTGATTTTCATTGAATTGAAAAA
>NW_008764160.1:0-525 GCF_000715545.1 Opisthorchis viverrini
GTTAAGTGTGCAAACTACTAGCCGGAAGGTTGTGGGTTCGAGACTCTTTGAGTTTTGTAAGATACGCACTGCTAATGAGTTCCGAAAAGGAGATTTCCGTGCGATGCTTCTCGGCTCTTCAGGGTGGATTTGCTTCATTTGCAAGGTGGAATCTCTTACCAAAATCCCGTCAAATCGCCACAAGCTTTGTGAGTTGTTCGAGTAGCACTGCCCGTTTTTAACAGTCCACTCACCTTTTTGAATATCTTCTAGGCATATAGTGCTCAATGAACTTCTCGGGGCAATCGATTCTCCAGTTCCTCTTTAGGGCCCACCGTTGTCTGCTCTTCTAGGTGCTATAATGAGTGTTTTCCTTTACTCCTTCATCAAGGTTGAAACCTCTTGAAGTTGGTAGTACATATGAGGCTTTCTATCAACAGTAGCTAAACTGAGCTTTTAACTGTTGTTATACACTTCAGGTAAGAGTAAATTTGTCTAATTGTGTATTTTCATGCCACACACATGAACTCTCTGATGTTTTGTAGC
>NW_008764161.1:0-525 GCF_000715545.1 Opisthorchis viverrini
TCCGATGGTTCTTAATCGCCATATCAATTTAGCGTTATTCATCGTGCTGAGCGTTTTCATGACAGATCGCTTGTTTCGAGTTTTCCCAGACAAATGTAGCCACCGGACGTCCGTGTGATACGTTACCGACGGGGATATCAAATTGTGCGCAAGTGGAGTTCCACGCTGTGTGGTAAGACATGAACTTCAAGTGCATAACAGCTGCACCATTATTTTCCATCATACTTCACCAAACAAAGTATTCCTCAAAGATTGCGTCTCGTGGCCACCTAAAACGATTCACATTATGCATATTTCTTTACCCACCACACTCTTGGGTTGCTGAAAGCCCATCGGTCTTCAGAAATGTCAGTAAGGTAAGAGACAATACCAGGATGTCCGTCTAAATTTATGCGAAAACTATCCGAGGTCTTGAGATGTTTTTACAATTTCTTCAAACCCGGCCCGGCTGGAAGAGAGCAATCCAGCTCCCAGGTGTTTCTGCACACCATCCTGAAGCACAGAATGCAGCAGGACTTGCGCGTG
>NW_008764162.1:0-525 GCF_000715545.1 Opisthorchis viverrini
ACCTAATCAGTAGTGTTCCGTCAAGAAAATGACAACTCCAGGGAGGCGGAGAATTTCGGCAAGATTACTCTGCAGCACGGACAGTAGAAAGAATGCCAGCAACATTTGACACGGCAAACGATTTATGTCAACAAGCCAAGTACAGTGTTTGCAAAGCCCTATGGAATACCATAGGGAGTTTGTTAATATAGTTATGCCGATTGTTTCATTAGCCGCTAAGTTCTCGGGTAGAATTGTTTCGGCAACCCAGAATGAACTTGATAAATAAGGTTAAAAGCGATCGTAACGTTAAAATGATGTCTTATTGAACTTCCCCTGAGTGCCTGATGCAACTTCTAACATCCATCAATATAGATAACAGTCAATAATAGGTAACCTACCAACAAACATAGCTCGAGGCCCACTTGAACTGTACAGCCGACGGAGGGATATCCAAGTTGATTTGGAGTAGGTCCGATCTACAATGGATGGTAAAAGGCAGATTAGGAGGAGAATCGGCCCTGAACGGGTGAGAGAAATGGCTAC
>NW_008764163.1:0-525 GCF_000715545.1 Opisthorchis viverrini
GTATCACCGTTACACTGCTACACACGAATTCGATGTGATCTGTTCCTTCGCATCGAACCGACCACTTTGTGTTCTTCCATAAATGATCAGTTCTCTCAAAGTTCTCTTGAAAGACATTGCGGGTTGTGAACCACGTCAGTCGTAGTTTTTCATGCGCCCACGGTAGCAGGTCTCAGTTTGGGTGTCACTGAGTCTCCGGTGAATAGCGTTCGCATCCTATCAGTTTATGTCAGCCTCAAACTTGACAGTCACCCCCAACCAGTACTGCTCCATCTTCAACTCGAAATCTAGATGATATCTTACAATCTAATTCAGCTTCGATGTAAATGTCCACTTTTCGGATTCGAACTGATCTGTGCAGGTATCTGTGCAGGTTTCCAGCTCCATCCTCGGTTCAACCTATTTTTCCATTGCAGTTCAAGATCTGGCTTATGAAGCCTATTGCCTGTTGCATTCGAAAAGAAAATTGGAAAATGTTCATGCATTTTAGCCGGACAAATACGCCCATTATCCCTCTGCGAAAGA
>NW_008764164.1:0-525 GCF_000715545.1 Opisthorchis viverrini
CGATAATTGTCAGGAGGACTTTCAGCCGTTCTACACGGTAATGGTACTACGTAATGGCTTTTCTTGAACACTGAAGACTTCAACAATTCAAAGCGCTTCTTTGTCTTCGACACTTTAGCGTAAACCCGGAGTCTCTAAATAGTTGAAATCAGCCTCATACATAGCCTTTAGATGAGCAGTTGTGTCATCATCCTTCATACTTACATGGTGAACATGTCTCCAGACCCTATGTCCCATGGGCAACGGACCAAGTAGAACCCAACCCAAAGGCGTCTTAACAGCGTAAGGCTCCTTCTGCTTGCCCAACCTTTTCTCCGTAAGCCAGTGTGCCTCTGGAACATCTTCTCCTATCAATATTCTCACACTCTTATCTGCTTGGAAGCTCCACAATGTAGTATCCTTCAAATGATCATACTGGCTAGCTACCTTCGTTGGGCTCATGACCGGTGGGTTGATGGGCAGAGAGCGTATTGTAAAGGCTTATTCAGCCGCTACGGTTTCACCTGAATCTACCGATTCAAACTC
>NW_008764165.1:0-525 GCF_000715545.1 Opisthorchis viverrini
GGCTTCTCTGAAGACATAATAACCCATCAAGTCTCCACCATCAGTGAGCATGATCTTCGGCAGTGGTAATTGTCCATTGCACATCCGACATTAGTGGGCATACCAAGATGAATCTACCTGGACCGCCCAAAATAAAAGCTGCGCAACACCAACAGTGCTTAGTTCAGCCGGAATCAATACACTTTGCCAGTTGGTTTAGACCAAGTTACAGTTTGTTCAGTGGAGATTTCGTGATGTGAGTGCATCCAATGCATGCTTAAATGCCGGGGGTCACTCTACAACCATTTAGTGCTTACTGCGCATCTCACGAAGATTCAGGGAGTCTGGAACCCGTGCCCTCCCGGCTAGTAGTTCGGACAGTTCGGTTACGATTGGCTGCTCCGCAATTCAACATGATATGGGACCAATCATCCCTCAATCAGGGAGTTCACGTGAGACGGTTACTTATTGCCTGTCTCCCCAAAGGACGGTTTTTAAGGCGGTGAATGAATCTTCGCTCTGAAATAAGCGGCTGTTTGGCTGTTT
>NW_008764166.1:0-525 GCF_000715545.1 Opisthorchis viverrini
ATCTCTGTGAAATTTCCATGCGCACCTTCCACATCAAGAGCTTGGCAATCAACAAAGTCACGTTGGTGCTCACACAAAATCCGTTGAAGTTATCCCTCAACGATCACCTAACCCTAAACACTCAGCAATGTTTTCAGTCCCTTTTGAATGAACCTCCAGTGCATTTTTTTGCCAATGAGGATATTTGAGGGGATAGTGATGATCGCAGTGATCTCTCCCCAAGTTAGCCTCGACTGTTCCTGTTGTTTTACACGCGTTATACATCTCTCTGGTTACATTCCGGGTTTTCTATCCTTGGGCTGCCCCCAAATCCCTGGTTTTATTCCAGTTTTTTTTGTTAAAAGCCGGCAAGCTTTATCAAGCTTTCAGCTGGACAGCGCCAAAGTCACTCCGGTAAACACTCTGAGCATCTACTTTGCAAAACGAAGGTTGCCAAAAACAGAAGGCATGTGAACCTGTCGTGACCTTTTACCAGTCTTTACCGGCCTCTACACACGAGTCGAATCCCGATGAATCTGTGGGGAT
>NW_008764167.1:0-525 GCF_000715545.1 Opisthorchis viverrini
AGGTAAGCGCAGTCCCCGAGTTTCCGTAATCCTCATGTTCTACCTGAACATAAAGTACACTGATTTCGGCAAATATACTCATTTCCAAACCAATTAGGTTCACACGAGGGACTCAAGTGAATCATGAACCAGTCAAAAATTGCCCGTTTTCGAACCTCGTCTGGTTGATGAGCGGAAAAGTGGAATATCTTCTTTTCCTGCAGAGGAAATTTTCACCTGGAAAACACTTCAGGTTTTTTAATGACAATGCACACAGGCGTTTGCTTGAAACCTTGTCGTCCTGGAGCTGCACGTGTGTTCAGATGCTCGATCACCTCTGGCCGCGGTTTCATGTTCCCTCTATTACCGGGGGTACAGGTTGACACCAGCTGCCCGGCGTGGAGGACCACCCCGGGGCGGAACCACCCACATAATTTAGTTGGTCGACTACCCAGACGTAGGCGAGGAAAAGACGAAGTCGACGGTGGACTGGACTTTGTGACCGACAAAGATGTGGAAAGTGAATACAATCCAGACGAAACGGCC
>NW_008764168.1:0-525 GCF_000715545.1 Opisthorchis viverrini
TGTGGCCTCGTGAATCGCTGGTTTACTCCGGCCTACTGCTGAAGCGACTAGGTTGGAAGCAACGAGGAAACTTTGCGGTGCAAAATACAACTTACTCCTGAAGCTGAGTAGAAGCCGTGCTAAAAAGCCGAGAATCATGTTAGAATCACTTGAACCCTATCGGTAATCGTCGAATTAAGCTTACATAATCTGAATTCACGGCGTACTTGAGGTTTCTGTTCCTGACACTAGAAGCTACAGGTCCTATATAAGATATCGGTTGTCAGAGGGGCAAGATAAGTACAGGAGATTGCACAATCAATTGAAAAGTTAACTGTTAGAACCGACAAGGCTAGATACACCGAAACAAACCCTTCTAACTACCTGAACTGGCAACAGTCATCAAATGGTACCTACCAATGCAAGCTGTCAAATGGCTACAAAACGTGAAATCAAACCTGACTGTGCATGTGCAGGGAAGTATGTGTGCAAAGTGAATATTCAACCGAGATTTATTCGTGCAGATGAAGCCAAGCTTTGGTAAAA
>NW_008764169.1:0-525 GCF_000715545.1 Opisthorchis viverrini
CATCCTCCCAAAGTCACTTCTAAGCTCATACAACACAACACACATGTTGTGAGCCACATTACAAACAGTTCCACGCCTAATTTCGACCCTTAGCAACCTTTCTCAGGTATATCTCACCATTACCTTTCATCATTCGCACACCCCAACCGAATCAAACCTTCGAGTACCCAAAAAGGCTGGTGTGGCTTGGATTTTGAGATGAGGTTGTTCGAAGAAGCTATTTTGACTACTGCTAGCTAGGTCTAGTTGGAAAAATCCTATTCCCGATAACCAAAACTGAGTGGCATTCGTCCTCAAACTGGTTCATTTGTTTGAAACAGCACATTATCGGCATCTTTGGTGGACTTTTCAGAGTGATCCCATATCACATTGAAATAAGCGAAATCAAAATGCGCGCGTGTCAACCAAAGTTTAACGAACCAAACGCATGTTCGAAGACAAAAGTGGATCACTTAAAGAGGAATCAAAAGGTCATCATCACTTCAAGTTGAGCTTCTGGAGCAAGGTCATTTGAGTGTAAAGTGA
>NW_008764170.1:0-525 GCF_000715545.1 Opisthorchis viverrini
AGGATTCCAACAGTCTTCTCAGACTGTGGCATCCACGCTGCAAGGTCCAGTGCAAGCGGGAGCTGACTCTTTGGTTTGTATTATGGTCTTCAGTGTGTACTACCTGTTGACTGAGTCAGAACCAATGAGAAGGCGCGTATTTTTTTCAGAGGTAATACGCAGCCAATTTTCTGCCCCTAAACAGTGAACGACACTTTCTACATGCGCTGTCTTCAGATACAAGAATTCCTTTCATCAGTTCCAAGTTGTCGGCAAGCAGTAGTTGTTTAGGAGACAAGTTAACCACTAGTATATTTGTTGGTTACCATCCGGTCAACGTTTAGCTTCAACTGCTTTACCAGAGTTTGGTTGCCATCTCGTCAACGTTTACCTTCAACCGCTTTCACAGTTCGGTTAATGCCTCATCACTGTTTACCTCCAACCACTCACATGATTTGCTTAACACATGCACACCCACTGTTTCACTCCTGTCTTCATTGTCATGAACATTCCCCCCCCCCACGAATAACCGAGATTATTGGAATC
>NW_008764171.1:0-525 GCF_000715545.1 Opisthorchis viverrini
ATCGTACCCGATTCCGATACATATCAGGGACAAATTCAGCGGTCTTACCAAATCGAAGCAGCCCGATGTACGTTCGGATTCTAGTCGGAAGAAACCGACCGAGAGCTTGTGAGAGTCACAGAAAAGACAAGTAGGTAGTACAGACATTCAGATAGGTTTTTTAGGTGTAAAGAAAGCAAAGAAGAACGTTTAGACCGCTGGGCACAGTACTTCGAGCAGCAATTCAGCTGGCCATCTGCTACCTCCAATCCAAAAACCTGGCCTTCAACAGAAAGGTGGACCGCAAACATGGGGCCATCTTCAGTCTCAGAAGTGTCGGAATGCATTTCTCTACTCAAGCGTCATCGTGCTGCTGGTCCTGACGACCTTCCACCTGCCCTTTTCAAGGATGGCGTTGGATTCCTCAGCCAGTGCCTGTCTAGCTTCTTTGGGTCTATCTGAGAGAGGTAGACCGTCCGACACAACTGGGGTGAACGGATAGTACTGCCCATTTTCGAAAAGGGTGCTCGCAGTGAACGTAGCAAC
>NW_008764172.1:0-524 GCF_000715545.1 Opisthorchis viverrini
CCAACGAAATCCGCGCAGAGCATTTGGAATCAAAATTAATAGTAATGAAGGGGTGGAATATCTCTGATCTCTTTCCTATTCTAAAAGGTGCGTCTGATCTGAATGTTGAAATTATTAGTTTATCAATGCAACCAACATCTTGTTCAGTTTGTTGAAAGGTGTGGTAAAATTTGGGACCATGTGAAGGACTCCACCTCTAGCTGACACAAACTCAGAAGTGAGAACTGTCAGGATATTCGAACTTGTGACATTGAACAGAAATAATATGGGTGTTGATATTGACGGTAGGGCTGTGCCAAACAGCAGACGGGACAGTGGGAATGGCATGACTGGCTCTAAAACATGTCGGTTCAAATCCGACATGTAAGTAAAACAGTATACAGAGGAAATACTGGATACAAATGGACAACGAAGGTTGTCAGGCTATAAGAGATCAGAAACCTAACGATTGGAAATGGACATGAGGGCGCTGAAAATATAAAACAAATACAGACAAATACAGTTACAATACAAATACAGGCAAA
>NW_008764173.1:0-524 GCF_000715545.1 Opisthorchis viverrini
GCAGTAACGAGATTTCAGGCAACCGATTGGGGAAAGCGTCACAAATGGTGATAGTGATTGTGTTTGCAAACAGTTTGTTCAGTTGCACGTGCAGTGTCACTTGGTCATTACCCAAGCTCGCAAAACGAGGTGAGATTACTCATAACGAACGATTCAACACATCTAAAGCAACCAGAAAAACATTTTGTAGAAAAATGTTTAATAAGTTGATTGTTCAAACTACGGCTCATGAGTCAAATCATACGGTCTTGAGCTTTTTGAGACTATTCGGTTACGATTTCGGTCAAAGTTATGAGGTTTAACACCGTAAATGACAAGGGGATTATGCATGGACTGGGGACCTGAAGCATCAATGTCGTTTTCATTTTGAAGTACACTGGTTACCTACTGCTTTGTAGGATACTGCTGACCAAAAAGTATGAGTACGATTAAGTCGGAGTTAAGGAGGAAATAACTAAAGATTTATCATAACTCACAGTGTATTTTCGTCGCCTTAAACCGGGTATTTTCTGATGAAGCTAAGA
>NW_008764174.1:0-524 GCF_000715545.1 Opisthorchis viverrini
CGGCAGTCAGTCCGATTGGGTGGTGTACGGGTATGCTGACAGTGTGTGGTCACCTTGTTTCACACTCCCATAGGTCGAAAACAGCGGCCATATTCATTGGCCAGTCACAACGCCCGGAATTCACCAATCAGAATGAAAGCCAACAAGGCCGCGCGCACCGATTGGAGGATTGATCGATAAAAGAGTGGGAACGAGTGGCAGTGAGAAGCGTCGTTTCTGTGGCTGCTCCTATTGTTAGTGCGGATACGCCAGTTACTGTTGTTAGTTCTACTGCTGCTTTCACTACCAACGTGATGGTCGGTCGGATTGTGCCGGTGCGGTTGGATGGACGAACACTAGAACAACGTCAGAGAGACATGTTGTCGAAGCTGCGCCACAGGTATGGTGGGCGGACCTCGAGCGACCGGAGTGCAGTGGCGCAATCAGAGGCAAAGCCTGTTCAAGTCCACGTCCAAACCCCGAACTGGACTAATGAAGTGAACCGTTGGATCAATACAATCCACGATCAGTGGGACAGTGAAATG
>NW_008764175.1:0-524 GCF_000715545.1 Opisthorchis viverrini
CTCATTGAGTTTTTCTTTTTTCCGTGCAAATATTTCGAGCGACTGAATTACCCTCCGACAACGCCTCATATCTAAGATTCGGGATCACTCAGAAATGTGCACACTTGCATCAATACTGGAAATTGCATCAATTTGTCCTCGGTTATTATGGCGCACGCAGGGTGAGCCCCCACAAAATTGGCGTTCTGGAATTCTGTGAACAAAATCTGACGCCAGCTCTGTGCTTACTGTTGATGGTAATGGTATACGTTTATATCCGTCATATTCCGTAGTTGTGTTTTAAGCAACCAAACACGCACTTAAATTCTGCGTCCTTAAAGATGCTCTAGTTGCTTCTCTCTTTACCTCGGCAAAAATATGAAACGGATTTCCCGATTTGCTCATTTTGTCTTCGCGCTTACCCTGATTTGGTCATCTGAAAGTTTTAGTAGTAAGATTTGCTGGAGTTTATTCACCTCAAGTTCGCTTTATTTGTGCGCGAAGGCCGCGATTCCTATCCTTTGTCGCCGTTGATCAAAATCGTT
>NW_008764176.1:0-524 GCF_000715545.1 Opisthorchis viverrini
CGTCAGGAGACACTGATTTTGACCAACACATGTGCTGACAAAGGAACGCTTTATTTCGTCTTTGCATTCGCTTCCAAATGTTGTCGGAACTGGCTAACAGTTTGCCCAAACGGACATTTGCTCGTCTTTCGAAGATGGTTTTGCTTATCACGTGAGTGAGGAGCATTCCAACCTTTGAGCTACAAGATAAGATTTGCTGCCATTTGAAGTAACCAGCGTGGTCTGTTCCCGAAACTCCAGACGCCAGCTTAGGTATCTTGCATGATCTAGCACTTAACCCGAGGTTGCTGAAAACTCTTCAACAGCCCATTACCGGCTTTGAGGTCATCAGCTAGACGTAAATCTCGATTGTCAATCAATCTTGTTTCTTATTTGAGCACCACAGGTGAGTCTATCGCAAAACTAAATTGGTTTACCAATGAGTATATTTAGCTCATTTCGTGCAATTTGGGTTCACGTAGAACATGAAGTCGATGGAAATTAAGGGGACCGCGGCTACCTGATGAGCTCCCAGCAAGACGAAA
>NW_008764177.1:0-524 GCF_000715545.1 Opisthorchis viverrini
ACATTTTTCTACTCAAGCGCTAAAATGTATAAATTTTGCTGTATACCCCCTTGGAATGCAAAAAATTATCTTTGAGTGAGAGAGTTTACTTCATTAGAGAGGATGGTATTGACATTGTTACTCCTCCGGACAACATAAATATTGATTTCAAAGAGCTTCCTCGAGGACAGTTTTTGTCTGAAGTGACAGTTCAGACGTAAATATGCAACGTCTAAAAAGTGGATGCATTTTCTATGCATAAAATTATAGGTGTAAATTTTACAATTTCTATGTCTTTCGTATTTCACAAATGCAAGTAAATGATTTTGCATCAGTTTTCCGATACTGGTGTCAGCGCGGCAAAACGGCAAACTGCCAGAACTACATTATATTTTCACGCTTTTGCAAATGTGGATTTTTCATATTTCAGCTCTTCTACAAAAACATACCTGCTGGCTGAGCTTATTTGTTTTTGGTTGTTCAAAATGTTTGACCGTTTCTGTCTGTTATTAACGGATTGCTTTCTTCCAAAAAATACAAAGGAA
>NW_008764178.1:0-524 GCF_000715545.1 Opisthorchis viverrini
GAACATTCTCACAACAGGTGACCATGTTTTGCAGGCAGGCTCCCGTAGCGTGGTGGAGTGTTTTTCCCCCCAAACATATTGCTTGCAACGTAACCGGTAAAGTCTCAGTGCCAAACTAATGCGAGCTTTATCCACGCCGATTTGTCTTAACCAGTGATAGGGTTGGTGTTTGTAGAGCAATTGTCAGCTCCCAAGTGGTGAGTACTGGCTCGCAGGTAAGCTCAGTGAAACCTCATGAAACTTCTCCCTACACTTTGCTAGGGCTTTGTTCCCTCATTTTTGTGTGACAGCATCACTGTCTGTTGCTGGGGTATTGCTTTCAATGAGGTTGACGATTACACAGACTCATTCGGTCAAAGCGAGATGAAGGCAGACATTGACAACTGGCCTGTAGTAAGTATTGCTGCAATGGTAAAGTTTCCTCCCGGTCGGGAAACCTAATTTTTACATGGAATTTTTGACGGGTACAAGAGCGCAGTCGACAGGCCGCACTGATGGGTTTGTAGGAACCCATAGCGTACCAT
>NW_008764179.1:0-524 GCF_000715545.1 Opisthorchis viverrini
CAGAGGTATAACCTTTGAGATTTTCTTCAATGGATCAGTGAGTAGGGTCTCTTCCGGTGGCCTGTCGCTCCAGGATCAAACCATCGAGCTACAGAAATCCAGATCTTTACGTTTGAGCGTCTCTGTGAACTTCTTGCAGTCGCCAAAAGAGAAGTGAAATCCACTCTGTGGGAAGCCTATGGCCTGATTTCAGTTTGCGATACACTGATAAATTTGCACCTCTCGAAATTCCATGCTAAAGTTATGCCACTATCAGGACATTTTTGTTCTGCCTGGAGAGAGTTAAGGACCCTGTCAAAGTATCTTAGGAATTAAGAATATGGGATACTCCAGGACACTTAATATGTGAAATGCACTGTATGTGTCATCGTACCTTGACACCAAAATTAATGTGATCCAATGCCTTGCCGATTTGCAATATTCCCCACGAAGATATCCAGGCAGAACTTGTTAATCGGTCGATTGTGAGGTAAACTGGGTGAATTTTCGAGGTGGAGATGGGTGGTGTAAGACGTCTTACATTG
>NW_008764180.1:0-524 GCF_000715545.1 Opisthorchis viverrini
CCGCCGGCGCATTTGAAACCTACTCTAATGCATTCCAAGTTAAAAGTTCCAGCGATAACTGGGAAGTTCACTGATGGCCAATATATATCCAGTATAAGATCGGGATGCCTAAAGTCTCTCATATTAAACTGAGGGAAAGAACAAGACGGATAGCAAAAGCTCTTTACTAATTTGCTTTGCCACTTACTATTTGTTACTTTGTCCTCTATCCTGTGTTTCACCTTCTTTTGTTTAAAGTATCCCTTGGTATGCTTACTCTACATTTCATTCGATTGGGGAACTGCACCTGATTTTCCGCGTCGCAAAAATGCTATAGTTAAGATTTGTCGCTATTAGAATGACATAGAGCTTCGTTTAGCGTAACGCCAGGAAAAACGGTAAATAAAATTCCCCGGGAATGGAAATCAATTGCATTTTTTATATAAATTTTTTGGAGAAATCGCGTACAACTGAAAACTGCTAGATATGTTAACTCAGTCCTCAATGTAAAGGATGTTGTAATCTAAACAAGCGATCCATTCGGC
>NW_008764181.1:0-524 GCF_000715545.1 Opisthorchis viverrini
GATAGACGCCAAAAAGTATTTGGGTATCTTATTCTCCTCACACTTGTCCTTCTCAATGCACCATGAGAAATCGGCCCAAAAGGCATTCGCCATTTTACGGATGATCCGACGCCTCCGATGAGACCTAATTGTTAATTATGTTCTGTTCGAACAAAGCTTGGCCAGAAGGTTTTTCACTGTTGACCCAGCAAACACATGGTGGGGACAAAGTAGGAAAATTTTCAAGCTCAGAGCACACATAATCATTAGACAAAAGTTTTCTCAATTCGGGCAGTATAGTAGCTGCGTGAATTGACCTTCCTTCGATGGTTGTCTACGCTCCTTCTAAAACCCAGTTTAACCGGTTCTAGACACTTATCTATCTGAGTCCTTGCGCTGGCAAGCATAGTCCCCAGCGCTGAAAACTTAAAGGGCAGTTCTATACCCTTTTTTACTTGTGACTTTCAGGTGAACGACAGCCGCTGAACGATAAGAACAAAACCGACCCGATAAACGTAGGTGTTGATTCCGCCTGCGAATCAACG
>NW_008764182.1:0-524 GCF_000715545.1 Opisthorchis viverrini
GTCACGCTAAACATCAAATCATAAGCACAGCTGATACACAAACCCGTCTCATGTCTGAAAACTGCTTGAACGAATGTGACATGAGTAGGCGTAATACACTACTCGTAAGGTTGCTGAAAACTCCTGGACAGCCCACAACTGGTTTCGCCCTTCCACTTCAGGCTCATCAGGTGGGCGCAGTCCCCGTCAGCCTTATGCTCTACTTGAACCCGAAATGCATAGAATTAGCAAAATAGACTCATTTGCAAACAAATTTGCAAGAGACTTACCTGGAACCCAGCTGGATCTCTCGTTAATGATGTTTATAAGGAAATGAATGCGCTGCATCGGGCCGCCTCGTGTTTCAGCAACGAGAGATTCAGCTGGATTCCAGGTGAATCTCCCGCAAAACCGAATGATATGATTTCGCAGACGACCAGACAGTGCACACTCACAAGGCACTACTTGATGAAACATTTCACAACTGAAATGAATGCAATCAGTCTGAAGAATAGGATGTTGTGACTCAAGAACTTTAGGTTCCC
>NW_008764183.1:0-524 GCF_000715545.1 Opisthorchis viverrini
AACTGCAAAAACAATGGGAGTAGTTTGTCCATCTAAGCCTTGTTTTGTTGCACTAACGCTTCCTAAGCTGCTCTACCACTTTTCAATTGTCCCCGGAGCACGATTCCTTTTAACTTGGTAAGTGGCTGGCCTTCAAAGGTTGACCAACATCCACGGCACAGTCCCGGTAGGTTACCCACCGATAAACAGCTGAAAAATTCGAAATTTAGGAAGACGGAACATTTGTGTGGAACTAATGTGCTCTCTCTCCCTAATACGGTTTCCCATAAGAAGAGATGGCATTTCAGAGAACCTATGTGTAATAAAAACAGCAGACGGCTTGTCTTCTGGAATAGAGTCAGTGAGCTGAGGGCGGTTGTAGAGCAAGTTAAACATTCTCAACTGCTTCCTATGCATTCGGCCTCAGCTAATATGTTTGCATCTCGATACATTCAACAGTACAGTCACCCAGATGCGTTCGGTGGCTGCAACCACGGCAATTGAGTGTGAGGTTTTTACCAATTGATGATTAAAGCAGCTAACTA
>NW_008764184.1:0-524 GCF_000715545.1 Opisthorchis viverrini
CGCACCTTACGCGGCCCCGGGAACCGTAGAGCGAAGCGACTCCGGAAGATGGCGTGGTCAGACCCCACAAATGTGTTCCAAAACGACCGGCAGTCAGTTATGGACCCACGCCATCGGTAACTGGTGGCAATGTGATCAATTTGAGCTTGTGGCCGGCCTGTTGTTGGAGGACATCAAGTGGCCAGACGACTTCGGCAAAACGCGCACACCTCGCTTAGCCACTGAAAAGCTAGTGGACCCAGAAGTTAAACCGAACTATCGGAACCAGCTCCTCGAATGCCTGCCGGACGGACAGATTCCCCCTGCCCCCGACTACAAATCCACCCAGCGCATCATCCGACGCCAGGTGAAACTGAGTGTCTGCGCAGACCAAGAAGCTTAGTGGACCGAAAGGCCGAAGAAATAGATGCAAAGAACGCTGCGAACGTGCACAAGCTGTTCCACTTGACTCGTTCGACTGGTCTTCGGAAACCTCTTGTCAGCGAAGTAGACAGAGGCCAAAATGGCTCCCTGATATGCAGCAA
>NW_008764185.1:0-524 GCF_000715545.1 Opisthorchis viverrini
CATGTGGGACGCACTGCACGGTGCAAACCTTTGAGTGTTCTGATGAACTGAATCACGTGATTACTGTGACTGCTTCATACTTGATCGCCGCTCATCACCACAGGACTCCAGACGAATCCTTCAACGCTCTCAGACAAAATGCACTCGCAACAGCTGAAGCAGTTTTACTGTCATCAGATACGTCTCCTGTATTGCGATCAGCTGACCACCGAGCTCAAAGTATTTCTAACACAGAACCATAAATGGTGTCGTATCTTCTAGAATAATTCTTCCGACCGACATTATTGATCGATTGTATTCCGATTCCTTCCTCGGTTCAACCCTTATATCGTATGTAAGTCCATACGCTTAAATAAGTAATATGATCGCAACCGACGTGTTCTAAACTATAAAAAGATTTCATCCTAAAAACTGGCAGAATTTTTCTTTGAGGTGCATTTTCAGGCGCTGTAATAAGGATTGCCTACACTCATAACACAACGATACATGAGGTTGTACATTTCAGCATTTTTGTACTTTTTTTT
>NW_008764186.1:0-524 GCF_000715545.1 Opisthorchis viverrini
CTGAGCAGATGCCATCCTCGGCGTTACTCAAACGTAAGGACGAAAATAGGGTGTGTGATGCATGGCATTATCATCATCATCCTCGTCAGCAAGGACAGTATAAGGTCAGTGTTCAACACTGATGCTTCGCAAACATGAGTTGTTTGAAAGCCTTATTATGCAGAAAAGAATCAAGGTAGACAGGGGAAGGGACTTAACGCTGGGTTACTATAAGCATACCGACGTGCCTGCACCTCCTGACATTCATTCAGGTAATCTGGATAGAAACTGACAAGAACGTCACCGACATCGATTGATAGCTCTACCTTGCAACGTCTTCAACCAGGCGCAGTGGGGAAGACGCTGTTCCTGGAAGGCGAGTGACACCAACAGCACCCGGGATTTTCGTAATCTCCTTCATACCCCTCTGCTAGGTCAAGGGTTGGCCACCTCTCTGATTTCGCCACTCTGAATTGGGCATGGAAACCAACACTCTCTTCGGCAACTAACGCTTACGCATACGCAAAACATGTCCCAACCAACGC
>NW_008764187.1:0-524 GCF_000715545.1 Opisthorchis viverrini
TATTTGTTTCTGTGGAAGGTAAGTCCCTCCACTACTCGCTATACGCCTCAATGTCTCGTGCCGAAGAAATCGTCGGTTGGTTTCTGAATAGACCCAACTTCCTGGCCCACACAACTGAGCGAATTTCAGATTTGATGAGCTGTTAAGGTATTTCCACCCCACAGGTCACCTGGAGTGTGGTGGCAAAATACGTTTTTCCCGTCTTTTCACCGCCGCACAACACCATGTGTATAAAAAAACCTTGAATCTGACGGTTCAGCTGAAATTACCAACGAACGGAATGCATTCAAATGGCGGATTGTCTTTTTTCCCGAATGCGGGGAACTGGTATTCCTCAAGATGGGAGGTCGAACCACCCATGGCCCGGGCGGGGATAACGCTCGAGACCGGAGTGTTACCAAGAATAATTAGCACGCGCCGATAGTACTTGAAGCCAGCTCCTGAAACATACCCATGTTGTAAAGCACCTGAGTGGTGACCGAATCGTCCGCGCATTTTGTGCTGCGCGTCCTGGTACAAGTCTC
>NW_008764188.1:0-524 GCF_000715545.1 Opisthorchis viverrini
ACTCTTGGAGTTGAAATAAAATACACCAGCAATGCGAACAAAGTCAACGGCTGCATCAAAGTGTCATATAATCAGCGGACGACAGTGAAATAAACGTATAGTTGGACGCCCTCTGGACTAAGTCAGAAGAACCAGAATTGACGATTGTCCGCAGGCAGCCTCGAACGCCTATTGGTTAGATTTCATTTCAAGGTCTACAAAACTCAGTATCAGCAAAATGGAATTGATAACTCCAAACCTACGGCATTTTCAGGATTGCCACTTCAGCGCGTGAACTGCGTACGTATAGTGTATATGCACCTGTATTATGCAAATTATCTACACTAGCGATTTGTTAAAGTGTGAAGTTCATCATGGTCATCAATCAACACCGATTGTGATACATTGCCTGATTTAACGAGATAACGTGAATCGAGGGAAAATATGGACATAATTTGCGCCTGGTTTTAGACAGACACCCGAGATTTCTCCCAACCCATGGACCAAAGGAGGTCGAACTTTACCATAAAGTTTTAGCATTTGAT
>NW_008764189.1:0-524 GCF_000715545.1 Opisthorchis viverrini
CTATTACTGCGTGCACATGAGGTGGTTACATCTCCACTGGTTTCATGAGTGAGGACTTTTGGACTTTAAATCGTCCATAAATCGATAGTGTCATCTACTTAGCCAATTGAATGGCTCCGTATTCCCAAAGGCGAAATAAAGCTCATTCCGTCTCCAGCGATGAACTTGGGTGAATCATTTGAATAGCCCGCCTCAATTTCAACTACGCATTCAGATTGTAGCCTGACTTGCCTTTGTCATCACTTGTTTAACTGGTGTTTGCAAAATACCTAGATAATTCCCCGTCGGAGCTTTGGGCATCATTACTGGTATCGAGATACCAAAAACGATAAAAACAACCTACTGAATACATTTCAGTAGCTAAGTGATTCAAGCAGCTAGAGTGAACAATAACGTCACCGGTATTGAGATAGCACATGCTGTAATAGCAACTACTGAGGTTGTTCTAGTAATGGGAAGAATGGTGAAATTGGTGTCTTCATAGTCGAGAATGCCCAAAAGTTTTGCAACGAGTAGGGCTGTCG
>NW_008764190.1:0-524 GCF_000715545.1 Opisthorchis viverrini
TCCAGACTGCACGGTGAAATGCAAGACACGAACTGCTACGCAAAGTGCGGTAACTACAGTCCCCATGAAATTACCGCGCACTACGCGGAACCCAATCTACTTGGGGCAAGCAATTCGACTTTACAAAGATACTGATAATGTCTCTTCGTACGATAATGAAACATTCGCAAGTAAATTGCCAAGATCCGCAAACGATTCAGCAACTATCACGGCCCCAATAAAAGGTATCATCTCCCGAAAATCCAGCAAAAATAGGGTTTTAAAGCAGGTGTGTACGGGAAAAATTGGAAAACACGCGCTGTTTTCGAGTAGTAGGTTGAAACTGCTACTATCCAAAGAAAAGCACACAGGCCATTCAACGCGCATATAAGTTAGTGACAGGTTCGTGCGGTGGTCAGAAGTTTAGTACTCTTTTAAATGAACGATTGTGACAACTGTGTCAAGCTGGAGTACACGGTTCTTCGGGCACACCAAAATAATCAATCGTCCCGACCCAGTCATGGCCACGCTCTTCACTGACATGT
>NW_008764191.1:0-524 GCF_000715545.1 Opisthorchis viverrini
CGCTAGGAGTAAATAATTCCAGAAGACCGAAAACATCAACTTAAATTCCGGATGGAACTGGACTGACTTCATGTTTAGTCACACAACAGAATTATTAACAGTCTCAGAAAGGACAATCCTGGATTAAATTAGCCTGAGGGATGTGCGTTGCTTAATGGACCGTGAGTAATCCGCCTTCAGTCTATTGAGTGGACAACAAAGACTGAACCATTTCACGTCCTTCGTGGATAGCGGAGAAGTAACCTGACACGAGTGATAAACGAAAATGACCTGCACATCGCCAGAGAACACACTCGATCTTATACAGTAAAAACGCGTGTGAAAACACCACAAACTTATCTACGAATGTTCTTTGGTATTCGTAGACGTATGCGTCTTTATGCGTGTTCCCCACAAGAGGCATATATTCTTACACCACTGAAAACTTTTCTTGAGGACACGCTTATTGTCAACCACCGGCTAATGGAAACGCATTAGCCCTTACCGAGTCAACAGAACCAATCAATCTGTAGGCTTAATACTTA
>NW_008764192.1:0-524 GCF_000715545.1 Opisthorchis viverrini
TAAAGTGGCTTTACACGTTTTCAGCTAGATTATCCACACAAGATGCAAAAAATGGAAGTTTCATGGTTTACTTTGCGTAAATACTTTGTGTTTCAGTAAGGCTTACCATGAAACTTCACGAGTGTGGTGAGATGGTGTTGCCAGTTTGCGATGGATGAATCTCAGTGCATGAAACTGCAAGCTTCAATTTGTCATGGTTGCTCAAATGAACATAATAGCACACAAGGATAGCCAGGTGTATTAAACACGAGCTCTCAGCTACAGCCAGTTTAGTCGGTTTCATTCTATTTGCAATGTGTCAGATTTTTGAGACGAGACATTGGTAAATGTCATTGCTTTATGGGCTCTATAAAAGCGGCCGCCAGTTCCCCTATCGAGGTTCACACTGTGCCTAATGTTTCTTGGTTCACAGACAGATTCCTTACGAATGAGTATCGCGCTTCTTTCATTCTGTCAATACCTGGTTTCTGATTCAATGAGACAACATTCTGAGGCAGCGTACCGCTACGGTGGCTCGTGAAACA
>NW_008764193.1:0-524 GCF_000715545.1 Opisthorchis viverrini
GTATATACTCTTGAGAATCGGAGCACTCAAAATCTTTGGTGCAATTGACGTTGCAACCCAATTCTACTTATAGGTGCTCAGACCGAAATCGACATTCATAGTTTACGAAATTTCTTCTTGATACCGTCCATAGTAACGGCTCAAAAATTGCTTCTAAGTTTTGTTGAGAATCCTGAACCCAAATCGATGGCACCTTTTGAGGTCATTTTAACTTGGGCAAATCAACCGGCACTAAGTGTACTAATTATCATGGCACTGGTCAGGTGTATGTCTTACCACCGTTGTTCTTCGTCCTGCTGTACGCAACTGTATGCTGTATGCAACTGATGATAAAAACAAGCTAATAAATCGCGACGCCTACCTTCTGATGACGGATGAAATTTATCGCCGGATTCCTTTGAGTAGGGCCCAAGGAACCAGAAATTCCGTCAGGATAATTGTAGTGGTACTTGCCGTCTACCATGGAACGCGCACATTTGACGATGAAGAATTCGTTTTTTAGCTTGTAAATCAAATTAACGATG
>NW_008764194.1:0-524 GCF_000715545.1 Opisthorchis viverrini
AGCTGGCAGAATTCCGCAGAGCTTGGAAATAAGACACTCATATATTTTGGTAGAACAAACCTCTTTTATCATATATTTTTTGAACTAACGGTGCAATTGATGCATTTTTTATTTACTCACGTGGGATGATGTGCTGTAGAAATTTCAACCACCTCAGTGTTTTCGGGCTTAAGCAGAAGGAAATACAACTCGAGTATCACACAAATTGTGCAAACGTGCAAATTAGATACTGTATCAGGTACAGGTGGCTAGGTCCAGAAGAACCATATGAAGCTCGGTCTCATTGTTCCTAAATCAGTAGAGTCGATCATAAATGACTGTATGCCGTTATGACCTACAAAACGCTTCCATGTGTCTGGGCATTCACAAAGCTTCGAGGAAGACTCTTGAAATCAGTGGAGATCAAATCAGGTGGATCTAAAACTATGGTTGATTTTACGTTGACATTAAGTATTTCTGGTTGTATAAGGTTTAAAACAAAACGGTACGCTCATCGCGCTTACCTGATGGACCCCAACAATAGC
>NW_008764195.1:0-524 GCF_000715545.1 Opisthorchis viverrini
AAAGCCTCAGCTGAATACAGGGAATCGTACATTATTTGACGGTATTTTCTTTGGGTGCTAAACAGTCACCCCCTGAAGCCTCACGCGTTTCCAGAACTGCCGACGCTTCGCAGTAACAATCTGTTATTCCCTGAAAAGAGTTTTCTTCACAGGTTAGCACTCATCTTGTCTTCTATTATAATACTTGGAGAAGCGAATAAGTATGGATCAGGTGAGCTACCCTAACTTGTTTAGAAAAATGCACGCGTTCCTCAGAAATGAAATCGATTGGTCTACACTGCACAAGCAAGAATAAACATCCTTTGGAAATTTTGCTATTGCAGATCCAAATCAAACCAAGTAGATTCCTTGTCAATGGAAATCTGCAACTTGTGTCTTGCAAGAGTAACTAAATCATCGTAATCCGAAAGGGAGCTTTTGAATCTATACAAATGTCATTTCGGTCCTCAATAACAAACTATAGCCGATTGAAATTTGGAGGCGAGCCATTGGTTCAATATCGTCATTTTTGTCAGTATCATCTT
>NW_008764196.1:0-524 GCF_000715545.1 Opisthorchis viverrini
TGTAACCGCTAGAAACTCCCAACACTGAAAGATATTCTGAAGAATTCCCACGAGCCACACCGGAAACGAGAAAAATGTATAAACGCATGTATGACAATTTATTCCTTGGCTGCGCAAGAACCGAACTATTCTCAGGATGTGGGAATCATATGACGAGAATGGTGGAAATGAAGTGTCAGGACAGAGAGCGATTAAACCCGAAGTCACCCTGCTACAGTTTGAGTGAAGATGTTGTCATCCCATCCCTTACAAATGAGCTGCAGTGACATAAAGTGAAGTGTTAAGAAGGGATATTCATGCTACATTACTTCTAAATTATTACTTGTTGGTATATTCAGAAATTCGGAGGGGTTAGGATAATTTATGGGTCAGAAAGATACAAGTGCCTGCAAGGCTCCCAAGCGGGGACATAATTTTTCGTTGCCGAAGACTGTACCATATTGATATGTGCATCAACCTTGATTCATGTTTCTAGGTTCGAAGCTCATTAAGACTGCAGTCCCACATCGTAGTCTTCATAGGAA
>NW_008764197.1:0-524 GCF_000715545.1 Opisthorchis viverrini
TCTCCAACAAAATAGAGCTGCCTTGGGAACAACAGGTGCGTGGTGACAGAGAATTTCTATTGCGTTGTTTTGGCGTCATACAATTGTACGACAATGCCGTAGAGCTACTCAGACAATGAAGATCACTTGTCACGTGGGATGTTCCCGGACGGAACTTCTATCCGCTCGATTTCAGAGGGAAACTGACGTTTTGGAAAAGCTTTTGTAGTAATTGCTCTTTGTACTAAGTTCATACTTTACAACAAAACAGTTGGTATGTCGCCTTTGTGTTTCAGGCATTGGTTGGTTTCTTCCACTGTGAGTGTTTTGCCTACGTACAGAGCATTTTGAAGAACAAAATTAGACTTCATGATCAGGACAAAGTGTGAGTCATACCCAGTAGAGGTTATAGTTCTTTTGATGGATCGCAGAAGTGCACGAGAAATTTCCCGAGAGGTCGAATCAACCTTCCAACCAATAAACTTGATCACCATATCTTCAACGAATGATCACACTTTTGAGGACATTTGAGGAACTAGATAGGA
>NW_008764198.1:0-524 GCF_000715545.1 Opisthorchis viverrini
GGGTGAAACACGTTTTTTCACACAAAAAATTTCGTAATAATTTGTCGCACGTTGCTGTCAGCTGCCGAAGTTATTATGTGAAACGCTTGCGCACTGTGCTTAAAATGTTCTGCATTATTGGTACGTGAAATAGTCCCCGTCATTTGCTACGAGCTGCTGTCAGTTTCATCATGGGTTTTCGTTTTTTGCCAAGATTTGTACGTGATACCCAAAATTCGGTTGTTCCGATCCAGGCGCAAAGCTTGTTGTGCATGGACATTTATAGACTTTACAGTTTCAGAACAATATTCATAAATTTATTTACGTCGATCAAATTTATTTGTTTTAGAACAGTAGAATATGTGTGAGGATTCGCCCAAAGTCAGATTCCAAATATTAGAAAACCACTAATTCTCATGTGCAAAGCATTCCCACTAATTGACAAAAGTTTTCTTCGGATATTTGAAAACGCTGTTGATTTTTCAGCTCCAATCTACCCGCTTTTACAAACTTTCCGTTGCAAATTTTGAAACAATAGGAAGGTG
>NW_008764199.1:0-524 GCF_000715545.1 Opisthorchis viverrini
AGACCTGTATTTTCGAACCCCAGCTGCATCTTTCTATAGAGAATTTAACGAATACTACAGCCTTCGAGGAGACTAAACCCGCTTTTTGCGACGCACTTGATAAGATGGACCGTCTGCCCGTATATCCGGTGCATTATGCTGCCGATTAGTTGCTTCTCCTCGAAAGCATATGAAATATCAGGTGAGGAATGATCAAACAACGGAAATGGTCACAACCCAAGTATCAGATTCTAATCCGAATTGAGGAACTATAAGCTCCGAATTCCGCCGAAACCAGCAGGCTGGAGCAAACGATTTTCGGCTGAGAAGCTACGAGTTGGCTACAGTAGTCCAACGGCTGCTGACCTCTAGAGGTGTTTTTGGTATAAGTCAGTCATATATAAATATATGTATGTATATTTTTACCCACTGAAACGCAACAAACAGACAAGTATCAATGATTATTTGGTAGTCAATTAAGTGACTGTTGAACTGTTCCACGATACCGGCAATCGGCCTACAGTCGTTTCGTCAACGTCCGAGAC
>NW_008764200.1:0-524 GCF_000715545.1 Opisthorchis viverrini
ATTTTCCAAACTGCAGAAACGTCCCCTAATCAAGTTCTTTTTTCGAAATGGCGCATGTTTGAAACTGGTTTTAGCCGAATACAACACCATACAGTAATCAATACATCTAGTTTTTCTTTGCACAAAACCTAAAGTCGGAGTTTGTATTCCTGCGTACATAAACTTCAAGCGACAGGGGACCAAATACAGACATTCATTGACCAGGAGAGTTTGATTCAGATATGCACACACTTGAAAAGACCTGGAATGTTGGTATCCTTGTAATTGGAGCTACTGATTTTTCAGTGATGTCCAATGAAGCTCCATAAGTTCATCGTATGTTTACCCATTTCCTACATCTGCCTTGTTCTAACCCCATACGTGACCACTGGAAATTCAGAAAATACAACAAACCCGGTAACTCGTCTTTGCTGGATGTAGATCTGAACGAGTGGTTGACATCTCCAGCGCCTTGTTGCGAAGCCAAACGATGCGTCAATCGAGTCACGTTGATCAGTTGTATGTACTTGTATATGTTTTCTCTT
>NW_008764201.1:0-524 GCF_000715545.1 Opisthorchis viverrini
TCATTGGTAGCTATCAGTAATACACGTGCAATGAAACTTTAGAGAATGCGATCGGTCGGTTAGTAGCTCAAAAATTTAATGGTTCGGCGACGAGCGGCTGATCAGCTGTGTGATTAACTCGTACTAAGCGCCGCTCATCTCTCAATCACGCGCCGACTAAATCCTCAAGTGAGGAATTCTCAGGTTTCCACACTTTGACTCCAACAAACCGACGATTTCCGAGTCGCTGAAAGCAAGCAAAAGGTCACTCGATGTTTGAAGCTTCAAATGTGAGACTTCAGGATTGAGTCAACAGGTGACATCGAGGAACAGATGGTGCGATATCTTGTCAAAGTAGGAGTATCAAACTGTTGGTAAGACGCTCATGGTCATACGGTTAAGCGTTCAAACAACTAGTCCTTAGATTGTTAATTCGCATTGCGTTTCTGTATGGTTTTTGTACAGCAAAAAGCTCGCTTTCAGTCGGGTCTTTCTAAGAGAATTCTCTATCAGAAGTTAATCACTGGTGTAGTAAAGTGCACCAA
>NW_008764202.1:0-524 GCF_000715545.1 Opisthorchis viverrini
TAGTGCAGCACAGTCCAAAAACTTTCTATATATTCATACTGGATGACGTGTTTTCCAATTCAATTGATATAACTCTGATTCATCGGAATTATACACGAAAGTAGAGAATGCATACGTTTTCACATATTCTGGCGACAGCAAAACGAAGCGGTGGGCCAATGGTTCACGCTAGTTTGTCAAGAATAGAACAAGAGTATATACGAAGAGGCATTTGCATTTGCGCGCAAAAGAATTTTACTGTGAGGAACTATCAAGCGAATTCAACAAAGTCTCGGTTGGAATCCCACACTTTTTGCTTCTTGATCAAACATCGTCAAAAAGTGTTCCATGAAAGCCATTCCTAATACCATGTCTTCGTTTCTTATTCCTGGATTCGAAACGATCGAACTGAAACATCGAGTCCGTCCATGTCTTTCCTCGTAGTGTGAAAAAATTAAAATATATATAATTTCAATAAAGGTCAAATTTGTTAGTCGTATAAGGGAAAATTTTACGGCGTAATCTGGCAATCTTGTGAATAAACC
>NW_008764203.1:0-524 GCF_000715545.1 Opisthorchis viverrini
TGACGGTTCTGAACAGGAATCTGGGAGTCCTGAAGGGCTTCTGATGTTTTTTCATCACTGAACGAAACACTCGATTCTTCTCACTACCTCCAAACTGTTAGTAGCCCGTTTAGAAAAGAGAAAAACTTCCAAACACCTTCCCTCCTAAGTAGGTTTGCGGGTGAACCGGCAGACGCTTGACACGTTGACAGATGGGGTAAGATCACCGCGTCCCACTTTGAGTTCACCCATTTACACCGAACTGAAATTTCTGTCAGGTTGACCCAGTGGGTCGCGCCCAACAGGTGTTATATTCATTGCCTATCCTCCTTGTGTGTCTTTCATCAATGGGACTTTACTCATCGACCTCGCCTGTAGGGACTTGTTTGCTGATATGGAACCGCCAGGTTTGTCGTGGCGCTGAAATGATTCAGTCTAAGGAGCGCATTGCCCGTCTAAATTCGAGAAGGATGCGGTGACTCGGTAAACAATATTGATAATGAATTAACAAATAAACAACCAAAAAGTTGCCCAGTGGATTTCAA
>NW_008764204.1:0-524 GCF_000715545.1 Opisthorchis viverrini
ATTTTCAGCAACTTTGTGAGTAGTGTGTTCATTCAAGAACATAAATTCAACAGCAGAAAAGGAGAGAGGAAAGCTATTCCGGTATTGGAAAAGCCCGAGTGTAAAAGCAACCCATAAGTAGTGCTTTGGATGCAAATTGAAGGAAGTGTTTGCGATCGCCGAGGCGCAGTTATGCAACAGACTCTGGTGATAGCGGCTTTGTTGGTATACCTTATTACGACGGTTGCATAGTCAGTATGTAAAATAAACGGTAACATGACGACTCCTCGAGGTGCACCAAACTCACTTGCAATTCGGTTTGGTCCTTTGCTACCACTCTGTTCCTACATAACCTTGTAAGAGCCTAGAGTGGATATCGGTCCAAAAAGGCTTCAAGGGGAGCATGACCCCGTTAAGTGAATCGAAAACACTGCTGGTCTATGAAACAGATGCAAACACACTTGTTCCGGCCGCTCATGGCTGTCAAACATTGAAGTGTTCCACAAGTAGCAGTTTACGATAGATGTTTTGCAGTTATATTGATA
>NW_008764205.1:0-524 GCF_000715545.1 Opisthorchis viverrini
CTACATGCACTGCCGATGGAATCAGGTGTTGTGGTTCTTTAGTAAAAAGCATACGGAGACTAACCGTACTTGAGAGTAGAAATCTCATCAGCATAACTAAAATGCCTTCATTAGTTATTAGTTTAAAAAGTTTTCGCATCTGGTATCTGGCAGCAACTTTACTAGAGAAACCTTTAGTGGTTTGGAGGGCCTAGCACCCAGACGACAGCACAAAAGTACGTATGTTGAAGAATGAAATTCATGGGCTATTCTTATTTTGGTCAACACAGTTTTAGAGTCAAAATATAGTGAAAATGAAAAATTAAGCCAGTCCAAGTAATTGATAACAAGATCATGAGGAGCCTGTAGGCGTCATACGGGTCGGCTGAAGTGTCACTGTTTGGGAGCATTTAGATTGGCCATACAACATCATGCCAAGCGCGATGTGTGTAGATGTCCATTTCAAATGTAGAGAAGTTCTCCCGGCTCCAATGGCGATATGCTATCCTCCAGCTGAGGTCTACTGTTTAACCGCCTTTGGTCGG
>NW_008764206.1:0-524 GCF_000715545.1 Opisthorchis viverrini
TTATAATTTGTTGATATAATGAAACAACTTTCCAGTTCGACTTTCGTAGGACAACGAGCTGGACCCACCGGGTTAGAGGAGTGGTCTCCATTCCGATAGATTGACTTGGTTGTCAGATGTGTCCATTTTTGTCTTTAGTTGAGGAACGTTCCATGTTACTTTTGCAACAGGTTGAGCCTTTTTGTGGAAGGAAACCATATTTCCTTTATTCTACACTTCATCTCGGCCTCCCTTGCAAAAAGCTGTGAGCGGATATGCTGTGAGAAGCCGGAAAAGCTCCATGCATTATAGCAAACGCAATAAACCTCTAAGTAGACGATAGTTCAGTGACTGAAACAGTATGAATTCAATGGAATATTTATTATTGACAATGAGACTACTGGTTATCGCCAATATTATTCCGGAAACTTGGTTAAATTAACGGACACGTGCACCTGGCATACTCACAGTTTTTGCAGATACTATAGATCTTCACGCAAATGTTCGCGTGTCTAGACAGATATAGCAGCCATTGGAACCGCTTA
>NW_008764207.1:0-524 GCF_000715545.1 Opisthorchis viverrini
TTGATTCTGAGTGACGAATGCCTTGTTCAACATAGCAAGATGACCTCACTCAGGCGTGGAAGGAGAGTTGGTGAAATATGGAACAAGGAGAAGAATTACGCTGAAGGAAAAATTTCTCGGTTGGATAATAAATTTACTTACTGAACAGACGTTATTCAAAGAACTCACGCTGAGGCGGTAGTGAACTACTAGGGAACCCCTGGTACGGATGAACTCGGGCATTACCGTGATAAAGTGCTGGAACGCTCAGTCCTCAAAGCCCAGTTTAATTCAAATCGATTCGCAGACAATAGGCAGAAAAACTCGAAACGAAGGGACTCTGAATGCGTTCTTCTTCGGTAATTGGCCCCATTGAGAATTTGTTGGCCAGCTCCCTCCGTCCAGAGCGATCCTGACTAATCGATAAAAAAGGTTACGCTTTTCTGCATCTATAACACATGCAAACCGAAGGCAAAATGTTTGACGTTTACCCCTTTTATCATGACTTGGTAAAGAACTAGTTTATCCGGAAAACTTATCAGAAA
>NW_008764208.1:0-524 GCF_000715545.1 Opisthorchis viverrini
TTGTCGAAAACCACGGCCAACGGGGAAATCTAAACTGCTGTCTGAGAGCCCTGTGTTTCACGGCACAAAATCGAACGGATGGGTAAATCCTACAGGAGAACACTTACGATTATCAATCCATTCAATTGCTGTGGGAGTGAAGAATTGTGGAAGGAAAGATGACATTGGTCGGTAGAGGATAGCAGGCAATCAAAGCGATTTACGTGAACTCATTCGAATCACATGAGAACTGGACCGACATTTTGGGAACTGGATCATCCCCAATCGGACCGACAGAGTTACAATCTGTTTGGATAGTGAGATGAAAGGCGGGAGAAGTTTACAAGTGTGCAATCCTTTTATCTAGCGGTGATCCGCCTGCAAACGCAAATCGGTTTGATAGTATTTACAAACCACATCTTCAAGCGTTTCCTTCGTAGAACTGTGCGTCTGAGACCTAGTAGTTCAAATCTCAGTCGGTCGTTTCTTTACATCACACGTTCCCAATAATGGCTCGGTGGTTGTATTGTACCACAATACCGCAT
>NW_008764209.1:0-524 GCF_000715545.1 Opisthorchis viverrini
CACACACACACACACACACGCAAAGTGTTTGCAACAAAAAGCGCTAACAGACAGCCGAATAGGTCTACAACCGAGCGGAACAGGATTGAAGAGTCAGATAGCGTGAACACCGTTTGTTTAGCGTGACACGCTGGGACATGTAATGAACGACTGTCAAATTCTACTGATATCGAATATTAGCAAGTATCATTTGGCCTTAAAAGCATCCTTTGGTGGAAGCCACTTGATATGGCACACCTCACACATTGGTGCTTTTGACTCTTCTTGCGATTCCTTTGTTGAATCTCCCCTGGATGCATCCAAGACTTGAAAAAACGGAGACTTTTTGTGGATCTGTCACTTTGAGTCACATCCCTATACCCCTATGGCTAAGTTGGCACCGGTTGAAATATCCACAAAGTTTGGAACCAATTTTGGAATAGAAGACAATCTTCTGTAAGTGATCGTAAGACGTATCGCATGATAATTTTTAAAAAACTCTCACTGGGAACGAAGTGTCTTAAGTGGTTAGAGCGCGAATCTAC
>NW_008764210.1:0-523 GCF_000715545.1 Opisthorchis viverrini
GCATGTGGATGAAATATGGCAAAATGTTAAAAGAGCTGTGTCAGCTGCATTTAGTGGTCCGTCCAACTTCCCCAAATCGACCACAAGACCACTAGATGTCATCGAGGCCGGTACTCATGATTGACGCCAGGAAATCCATACCAGGAGGCAGTGAGTACGACAGTGGACGGAAATCCATCAAATGCCATATAATGAAGAGTCTAAGGAAGGGCCGAGAGCTCTAGTGGACATCGGAAGCTGGGGAGATGGAAAACGTTTTTGCTACCAGGAACAGCCATGCTCTTTACCAACTAATACGACCGACTGGCCCTAGGAAAGCAGCGGTCGGTGAGCTGGTAGGTAAGTCAGTAAGTAATTCACGAAAACGTCGACTGAAAAGATGGGTCAAACATTTCGAAAAACGTCCTGTCCTGCTGCAACACCGTCTGTGGAGAAAGTGCATGCTGACGAATAAGATGTAAACCTTAACCGCCCATCGGAAGAAATGAAGTATAAAATATCCGTACTGAAACGAAAAAGGCAC
>NW_008764211.1:0-523 GCF_000715545.1 Opisthorchis viverrini
GCGATGACCAGAAAGTAATGCTTTTAACGGTTCTGCAGCATACTGTACTCTCAATATAGAGAGAATTCTCTGAGGGCATTTAACTGGTTTCGCATACGTTCATATAGTTTTTCCGGAAAAAGGGAGACGAGGTTGGTTCTTGGTGAACCTTCCATGGGTGGTAATACCCCTGTATTTAATCACTAACAAAGAAACTCAAAACACCGTCCAAGAATTTGTCATGCTAGGATATTCTGTATCTGATTTATGCATACATCTACATAAATTTATCAAAATTAACGACCTTTTTCTGTCTCCCCAAGCTTACATGCATTCCGGAAGTTTATCTCTGCTCAATTGGCAGTGCAAACGGTTAAAGACGTCAGATAATAAAGTCGATTTCAAAATTGGAGAACCACTTATGTACCCAAGTTTGAGGGATTTTCAAATGAGTGTTTCTTGGGACACGATACAACGATGCTTTTGCTCGGCGCTTCTGGGGGCAAGGTGTAATTGGTCATAGTCGAATCGCTTGAGGTTTTGT
>NW_008764212.1:0-523 GCF_000715545.1 Opisthorchis viverrini
CAAAATTTAGCTATTATAAAACGACACCTCAAAGAAGTTGCACTATTTGGGCTGTAAAATTCACCTTCAACAGGAGCTTCGAGAGGTCCAAAAACTACTCGCATGCCCAGTCAGTAGTAGCCGCCGTTACAGATATCATAGGTCATCTGTTGCCATCGATTAAGGCCTTCATTTTAAGAGCCAAGCTGCACTAGTGGATTTTCCGATTGATGGTGGATTTCGGAGTCAGTCCGAAGCGAATTGCAGCCCCGGCATGGATGATATCCACCAGTCACCAATCTGGAATGAAAGGCTCGATGACTGTCGCATATACACTACTCAGCGCACAAACCGTCAGCAGTCTGTGAGGACTAATCTCTCTCTGAAAGACCCAGATACAACGTATTTTCAGTTTGAGTCTCAATAATGACATCAGGCGAACAGGAACACCGTTTGAGCTTCTGTTCTGAGTTCGTTTATTCTAGAAGAGTCGTGGATGAAAGATCTTCCAAGGTCAAGTGTGTCATCCTTGGTCATTAGGATG
>NW_008764213.1:0-523 GCF_000715545.1 Opisthorchis viverrini
GCTTCGACCACATAGGAAATGCCTTCGGAAAGATGTTGGCCAGTATACTGATAGAAACCGGTAAGGCAGTCTGCTTTGCGGGGTTAAAGTGTAGCTTTTTAAACCTTTTGGCTTCTTTAATATCATCATCATCATCATCGGCAACATGGAAGAAGCGTCCAACATTGATGTTTCGCCACACAACGCCAGCTTGTGTGAAAATCTCAATGTGTGTAAAAGAGACAGTGAATGGCGGAGGGACTTAGTGACAGACTACCACAATCATCCGGAGACGCTGACACCTCGCCAGTCTGAGTGAAAACTGACGACAAGAAAGCCAACGACAGCAGCCAGTTGACAGCAATAACTTGCAGCATCTCCAACCAAGCGCAGCATCTCCTCTGAAGCAAAAGGAGGAACGGCCCTAATATACATTATTCCCATTAGGTCACCCACATAAGTACCGTCCGGGCCAAAAGTTGCTTAACATCTGTAGTCAGAGAAGAACCGGTGTTTCTAAAGTGGTACAGTTGCGGTCATATCC
>NW_008764214.1:0-523 GCF_000715545.1 Opisthorchis viverrini
CAGTTGCTAATGAGGATGAAACTGTAAAAATCCACTCTCATATTTTTCTCGCTGGCTTACATATACTGAGGCCACTCAAATAAAGTTTAAATGGGCTTTTTTGTTTGAAGAAAACGTGTGCAAATGTCTATGGTTTTCAAACGGTTTTGCTCAATTTGTGTCGACGAATCGCTCATTGCAGTTTTGAGATTTTGCGGGATAGGTGTTTTTGTTCATAGTCACACCACTCTCGTTTGAACGGTCGTCCTCTTGTTCCGGGGCAATTATTCCGGTGAGTCCACACCAAAGTTGCCCAGTGGGTTTCAAGCGTGTGTCGCGCTACCTGACTGGGAAGTCCTGACTGGCGGGTCAATCGATCGTCACAACCAGGATAGCTATTGGGTCGTCGTTCGATGAGTCGGGCGCACCAATCACATCGCTCAAGTGTGAACTGAACACGTTGCTCAGACGTGGGTTGGTGGAGTAGTGGTAACACACTCAACTCAGATGTCCGGGGTTCAATCTCGGCATGGTCATTTGATAT
>NW_008764215.1:0-523 GCF_000715545.1 Opisthorchis viverrini
TATATGAATAATTGTGCACGTCTTTAACGAGCCACTGCACCAAATAAAAATAGAGAAGCACTCTTTACTGCATTGTTTATTACAAAACACCAGCTATACATTTGCAGTCTGTTGGACTGGAAAGCAAAACTGTCGATTGCATGCTGTTTACTAAAATTGAATAACCGTCCTTTCCTGGATCTTCCTGGATTTCCTTGGCTATTACTAAAATGTTAACAAACTCCTCGAGTCTGTTCCACATAGCCCGTGATAAGTTTCACTGTTCAGCAAACACTCAGTGGATTCAGGCGGAAACCAAACACTTGCATACATCACCATTATTATCCACCATCAGTATTAACTAGCTCATCATATACACTGATGTCTACCCACCCACAATACAGATGCTTTTCCACCCGCATTCTCCTGTTCGGTAGCATGTTCAGCTTCGAAAGGTGGTGAATGTAAGCCATAATTTCTAATCGTCTGCATACTTTCACCATTTGTGGCGATTATGTGGCGCTGGTATTCCGTCCTGTTTGAA
>NW_008764216.1:0-523 GCF_000715545.1 Opisthorchis viverrini
GTGATCGATAGACTGGCACCTTCCCCTGTATGTCATTCGGAGGGGACTGGTTGGCAAAACCGTAGATTTGATTGGCAGCAATGGCTCAGCCCTTGTGTAAGTCATCATCGTCATCATTGTCAGCTGTAATAACCGCGTACTCGTTGTGTAAGTCCCAACGGCCAGTCATGCTCTGGTGTAGGTTCGGAGCAGGACCACGTTTAACGTCCGCTGACCAAAAGCATAGGATCTCTGGTTGAACGGTCTTTGTCGGCACGATAGTTTGCGCCCGTTTTGGGATACTTTCCAATGAAATGGTCAGGGTAGACGTTTGAGAAATTCACCTACCTCGTGACAAGTCCATAGGAAGTGGAAAGCGATCTTGAGCTGCATGCAATAAAGTTTGAACCGAAGCACGTTTATGCCGCATGAGACAGGAAAGCGTACACCTGAGGTACTGCCCGGTCGAACTAGACTTCCGGTAGAGAGAGCGAAGTATATTGCCCTCGGTTGTCCTGGTGAGAAGAAGAAGGCCTTCGCTGCG
>NW_008764217.1:0-217 GCF_000715545.1 Opisthorchis viverrini
ATGAGCCGTTGCAACAGATATATTACAACGTTTTGACTGGAAACTCAAGAGAAGCTCCTTAAGTTTCATTTACATTCCACGCTACATGAGACATATATAGATTCGGCTAAAGAACGCGCAGTTTTGGAAGGACACACAGTGGTTGCACTACATTATATTTCCAACTACAGATCATGACTGAAAACGACCGTAGAAAACAGAATCAGTTTCATACACA
>NW_008764217.1:252-523 GCF_000715545.1 Opisthorchis viverrini
CCAAGTGAGAATCACTGTCCAGTCTCAAGTTAAAAACCACCCAGTTATTCAACCAAAAGATCACTCAGGTACACAAATCACCATTAACCTCTGTGACGAATCGGGCACGTCAGGCTTTGTAGCAGCCAGAAAACGAAAGTAAACTGGATCTTTGGAACAACGACTGATAGCAAACTGAATAACCATGGGGGATACGTGATGGGTAAAGTAAAAATATCTGAATCAACAAAATAACTAATGCTGGATTTGCCAGGGTCCTTCATCGCTGAAA
>NW_008764218.1:0-523 GCF_000715545.1 Opisthorchis viverrini
TTTTTTTTGTTTATCTGTAAACTATTTGTCCAGTCACACATATAGCGATGCACGTAAGCATGCGGTATTTCGGTGGACACGAAAAAATTTTCACATTCTATCGAGCAATGGGTTATTTTACGGAATCCCATTTCTGTCTGTACTTTTGGAAATTCGTTAGATTCAAGGAAGCTCAGACATTACCCTCTAATTGTTGGGCTGACAAGCTTAAAAATCAAAAAAGTGGATGGACCTGGAAAAATCATATGAATGAGAAAAAGGTCAAAAATGTCGGATCTTGCCACCGACATTGTTTGGAAAGAGGCCAGGCTACAATTGTTTGATTTCATCGTGAAATGCCACATTTTTCTTCATTTTCGGCATATCCAATTTTGAGGTAAAATGAAATTCAGCAGAGTACGTATAATTTATTGCTCACTCCACTCACAAGGTTGCTAAAAAATCCGGCCATCTTTGAATCACCATAAAAGAGAGATCCAGCTGGGTTCAGCTGAGACCGTTGTCAAGGCCACATTAGTGTGCA
>NW_008764219.1:0-523 GCF_000715545.1 Opisthorchis viverrini
TCCGGAGCCCAATGATTTTTGTCAGATCCGGAGGGAACCGATCTTACGCGGTTAGTTATGTACTAACCGAACAATCCGCCTCAGACGACAAGTTGCTCGGCTCAATAACAGTAGATCTGACAAATATGAGACCACAAAAATCGCATTCCATGATAGAATTCTATGTAGCACTACATGTATGGTTCGATAAGCGACGGGAATTCTAGTAAAACAACACACTCTCGAACCTTGCAAAAATGTGCGCATTCGAATTAGCATGATTGATGAAATCTTTGGAGTGAGAACCACGATTGCCGAATGTGGTGCACAAAAGTTCATACGCAATAAACCGATACCCAGAAAAATGAAGGAACTTATAAATTAAGGGCGACCTTGAAACAACGTACACGGCGTTCAACATTAAACTGTCATCGTTGCATTTTTAATCCACAAAATATGCGAAAGCAGATTTCATTTATTAATTTACGTTTATTGCGTTTCTTGAGAAGCCGAACCCAAAACTTCTACGGCTGAACAGATCAGT
>NW_008764220.1:0-523 GCF_000715545.1 Opisthorchis viverrini
TCATACGATCACCGTTCTAAGCAATGAAACCGACCAGAAAGCGATTGATTAGGTGGAATAATGTTACAGGTGATTAAATGGGTCGCTGAAATCACTGAGGGATTACACTCAATCAGAGGAACCAGCTGGAACACAAAGTATTTTTAGTTTTGACATTCGTTCAAACTTTGAGGCATAGCTTTAGGTCATTAGCGGGATAATTTGTCAATTTACATCCACTTGTTGGTTGAAACATGTTTCTGGAAAACCGTGCACAACAAAACTAGCGAAAATGGGCGCTGTGATCGCTCATCTGTGTGGGCGACAGGAATCCAAAAGAGGGGAGTCTGTTATGGAGGAATTATTTATAGCCTTAAAATACGCAGCTGATTCTCGTCTTGGTTGGTGTTCCTAAGGCAACCCTTTAAAAAGAGTCGATTTTGCGACTAGCAAGTGGTCTCAAGATGCCAATTTTCGGTATGGGGCAAGACTGGCCTGCTTCGATCATCAGCTCCAAGCTTTTATAGTTGCCTAAAAACGCACA
>NW_008764221.1:0-523 GCF_000715545.1 Opisthorchis viverrini
CGAAACAGCGGCCGTTGGCTTGCGTTTTGCGTGCAAGGCATATTCGCAGCCTGAGTCACCGCAGCGATATCAACGCGAAACTCATAAACGGCCATTAATGTTCTCCCTCTTTGCATACCCGCTCCCCGGGGATGTTGGTTCTAGCCAAATTTGAATGCTTTGCTTTCACAGTGTTCAAAATTAAAACATGCAACTCAACGCTCAGTTGTTCCACACCGTTGCTGTGCAGACACTCATTGACAACTTAAGCAAATCTTTGGTGGGTAATTAAACCTGATTTCATACGCGGTTATACTCACATGCACAAGTTGGTCGCACGCGCCAGCAAACTTGCAAGTGTATATTCTGACACTTAGGAGGACAGGGAGATTCCTCATACCATTACGTGTTGTACACCGTAACCGCAAATGAAACGACGACAAAGCATTCCCCGTTGATGGGTAAAGGAAAGGAAAATGTGTACCAGTCGCTTGTATTGATTTAAATCAGTCTCGAATATTCCGTAATTTTGCAATATCCTCGT
>NW_008764222.1:0-523 GCF_000715545.1 Opisthorchis viverrini
GAGAGGCGAACACCAGGTCAACTCCAGTTATACGCAAAGTTCGGATGTGAGAGGACGGACAACAATAATATCGCGAGATAATTTAGTTTATTCGTTTTGGATCGGTTTTGTAGTACGTGATACACGATCCAAAATGTGTCGTGCAACAACATGTTGTGGACTGACTAGATGGGCTAAACTGGATTAGGTTCTTAATTCCTCGCGTTCAAACTGCGGCTAGTTTCCTCTTGTCCGTTTAGAAAATCGCTGGACCTAACTAAATGATACCATGTAAACACCTGAATTTATGGACAACGATCGATATCAGCATTGACATTTGTCTGTCTTTCAAGGATAGAAGAGGTGCACTTGATATGAATCGAAACTTGGTCTCTTTCAATCTGGATCTTATGTATACAGGGAACCTTCTGGATGATACATCGGCTATTGGGTTACCTTTCCAGGTTTGTTTTGAAATCCTCGTGAAACGAACTAACCATGCTCCTTCACTTTGTTCTTAAGAATACCCAATTCCTATTCAGAT
>NW_008764223.1:0-523 GCF_000715545.1 Opisthorchis viverrini
AGGAGAGCGGGTCAAAAAATATCAGAATGCTGCAAAAATAGAGCGGATAAAGGGTGACCGGGCAACGACAAATTCACCCGAAAGATGAGCCGGATGGGTAGCTTTGTCGGGCTGATGGATAGATATTGAGATCTATTAGGAGAAGATCACTTATTCGTTTCAAGTTATGGATTACGTAGAGTCAAGATGACGTTGATAAATTGGACTGAAGTCGACAGATTTGTGAAAAGTCGTGTGCACGGTTAATTAGGGATTCAAGGAAGCCATTTCCTTGAGAGCATTAGAAACAGTTATTAATTGTCTTGTTTGAAGTTGGCTGGCCAATATGTGATATTCTGAGTCATCAGCAAATAGAAGGGATTGAATCATTGCGGAAGAACATTTTGAGGGGTGGTAATGCGAGTAATGCGTCGAGCGGCGTCACTGATTCATCTCAGAGGGCTGAGATTGAAGAGAGAACCACCCATTCTTACTCCTGAGGATATTGATTGAAGCAGTCAGCCGGTATAAAAGATGGGCAGTG
>NW_008764224.1:0-523 GCF_000715545.1 Opisthorchis viverrini
GAATTAACCTTTCGTGCCTGAGACGATTCGGTGGCGCACAAATTTTCTGAATACCCTAGAAGGGGAAGGTGTTGGAATTGTATTCTCCTGGGTGTTGGATTTGCCAAATGGTGAAAGCAATGATGGTCACAGAGAAAAAAGATACCTTTTATTCGGTTGTAATGGGCTGTGATAAGCATAAAATTCCCTGTATGATTCAATGTAGAATAGTATTGGAGAACGTAGATGGAGAACGTAAAACAACATTTTCAATTGAAAGCATTTTTGCTTCACCAAAATATTCGGCTCTGGAAAAGATATGTGGATCAATTTGTGTGGAAAAAACAGATACGTTAATGGTTCTCCCTTTGATCTATGTTAAAATTTGATACACAGACAAATATAATCATTATAATTGTTTAACCTGAACGTTAATTGGAAAGGTTAAAAAGATAATTAACAGGCATAACTCATGGGTGGATCTATATCATAGACGGTTAAGAAGTCTCGGGCACATGCTTTTTATTGCAATCTGCTCCGCAAC
>NW_008764225.1:0-523 GCF_000715545.1 Opisthorchis viverrini
TTCAAACGTGCAACTAAACAGTAGTAAGTTTAATCATGGACGTTTACCCTGCAGATGTGTTTGAACTATATTTTTTTCATCTTCAGATTAATCATATAAAATGTGCAAAGCCTTTTTCGCCTGCATGCCCTACAAAACACAAAGCTCTCTGTGAGATGGTTGCTGCTTTCTTATTTTGAGGAGTAGCCAATACTGCACTGAACGCTTCTTTCTTCTCCATATTTCAGCGACATCCTAGATGCAACGTACCAATCCGCACCTTCACTGCAGCCGTGGCCTTATTTCTACCGAAAGATTTGTAGACTATATGCAGTTTCGTAGACTTTCGCTTTTCTTGTTATCTATAATAAACGCTTAGCATCCTGCAAATGCTCGCGATTTTTACACTCACTCCGGTTTAACTTTTAGCTAATCGTGGGTTTCATGCGTTCACTATCGCCGTTTGTAGCCGCGATGAATCAAGTTCACAGTCGTCATAGCGGATGTTCTACCAAATTTAGTTACATAAGTTCAAAGATTTCCC
>NW_008764226.1:0-523 GCF_000715545.1 Opisthorchis viverrini
TTTTCATATAATCTTGCTTCCTTATAAGAATCATCCTCAGAAATTAGCCAGACGCTTTCACCCAAGGACATACTATTCACTGAGGGTCCCACATCGTGTGTGTGTTCCCATTAGGAGATAAAGCCTGATAACAAGTGCGAAATAAGGTGAGATTATTAGCGTCTTGGTACTGTCGTGTTTACGGAGAGGCGGATTTTGACCACTTGAATCTCTCAGACTACCCGCTTGAGAACAAAAATAAAAAAACGACTCAAATACACTATCCTTTTTATTATCACCGCAGCATTAGTATACTCGTTTGTAGTATGTTTGGGCAAAAAAACTATATTTCACTTGCATTACTTGTGTGATGCGGGAGTTAGTGGGTCGCAATTTAGAAGCACAGCAGAAGACGTAAACACTCTTCCATCTTTCCACCTAAGGTGTACATTTTAATATCTAAAATTCAAACAAAGCATTTTTGTTTATATTTTGGGCGGCGCCAGATATGCTACCAAATCAACCGTTCTAATATCCCACGAAA
>NW_008764227.1:0-523 GCF_000715545.1 Opisthorchis viverrini
TGTGTTTCCATTTGTGCGCAGATAGGTCAAAATTAAATTGATCAGGATTTAAGCAAATATTTCATCTTTGTAGGATGCGTTTCACCATCTGCACTACAACTGTTTGCCTCTAGAATATTCCACCGCTATAGGGTTATCGTACTTCAGGTAAGCCTACAACTCAGCAATGTTTGGATGGAAAATTTTGCGAAATTGTGGAAGATTCAGGAAAAATTGCGTGGGATCAAATTTTTATGCATGTTGTCTACTATCGTTGCACACCGCATATGGCGTATTTAAGCCGTGTTTTTTAAGTCAAGAGTAGTGTAAACTTAAAAAAAAGAAAACAAATCATTAAAAATAACCAAAGCAGTTCAATTTTGGCGTCACTGATGGGCAAATTTCAAAAGTGTTCGGTTTTGTGGATTTACTGCATCATTTGGCGTTCAAAATTTGGAAACGCCGTTAGTTATCCTCTAAATTTACTGATAATTTCACAATTTAACCCATCACCCAGTGAGGAAAACACCCTGGTTAATTTTTT
>NW_008764228.1:0-523 GCF_000715545.1 Opisthorchis viverrini
TCCACAGTGACTTCCCTAGGTACATATTCTCTAGCGAACAATTCACTGATGACAAGCTTCATGTAGTGCTCTGATCTCGAACGGAAGCATAGCAATGTATGAGGCCCATTTATATTTACACCAGATACTTTGGGGACCAGAGTTAACGACCAATCTAGAATTCCGTAGGTCTATTCTGGGACTTGAGAGTACAAAAATCTACAGCACTGCTTACCGGGATATGGCACTGCGGAAAACTTCAGTCGTGATGTGTAGTAGTTTTGAGTCGCGATTTATGTCATTACAAGTCACGTGGCGCTCGAACGTTTTATTACAGAAGGTCATGCGCTAAACATAAGGGTGCAAGTATCGCCCTCGAGTATGTCACTGGATTCACCCTGTTCCCAAAGCATTAGTATAAGAGTCGTAATCCTCAGAATGGAAGATAGAGCGCCTCACATTTTGAATTTAGACCGTGAAACGCAATTCACAGACATCAGTGTGGAATTTCTCTGGCGATATCATGCACAAGAGGATTTCCTGG
>NW_008764229.1:0-523 GCF_000715545.1 Opisthorchis viverrini
CACCTCACGGTCACAGTGGTATGACTCATACATCTCATATTCCCGTGAGGGCCAATCGGCGAGGCCTGAGCACCTTCTGTATGGCATGGTCTAATGAGCCTGGATGGTATAATCGTGTTTTCAGGCAGCCGTTGCAGATCTCAGACGATGTTTGGCCACAGTGGCAAAGTGAACAGTCATCAGATTATGCTACGCGGCCCATTGGAGGGAGATATGCGACCAGTGAACCACGGCGTAAGAGAGGAATTGCTGGTCCGTGCGACGTAGTAATTGCCGATCTTGTCGGAATGTGAGTTCGGTCATAGGCCCAACAGTCCAAGGCCACGAGGCCTCAGCGGTGGTTTTATGTTTTACTTCAGCTTGACTGACTGGATGATGCTCACTCTCCTGCCTCACCAGATCCAATGTTCTGGTTCTTCATTTTTCACCGTTACAAATTTCTCGTTAAATGTCAAGCATGAAGCCTCTTGTTTTGCCCTATCTAGCTTTGTTTTTTATCCGCCACCTTCGAATCTTACCGATC
>NW_008764230.1:0-523 GCF_000715545.1 Opisthorchis viverrini
ACCATGGGTTCGAACCTTATTAATGCGGGTCAACCGAAGCGAAAGCCACTTGGTTTGATCTCTTCCTCTGAAAGCCTGCTAGTGACTCGCCTTGTTACTTTGAGTATTCGCAACCCTTTCACGTGATTTCTCGTATCATATAAACCAGTTACAGGAAGACCAGTCAGAGAAAACAAGCTTTGTCTGCTACGTTCGTTGTTTCTGATGACCGCCACTGAGATGTTCAGTCAGGTTCCGGACTGGTAAGCCGAAGACGGCAGCAGGGACCACGGCTGGGGAGATCATTGGTCAACAGGAATTGCTCACATACGTGTACCTCAGGTGTGTCTCATGATTGATGCTGGAAGACAGTTGAAGACACTGTGGCTTTTGGCATTTCAGTAGTCTATCGGGTAGGCGCTCGTCGAATGATTCTTGAACCTGTTCCGTTCCGTTCATTCATGGGGTTTCATTTCCTCGAGTTTACATGAGTTAGTCATCAACGACACGTGGCGGCCACATTGCACATTGTGCCAGCTATCAT
>NW_008764231.1:0-523 GCF_000715545.1 Opisthorchis viverrini
GAGCCGACAAAGACTGGTTAGAGGGTTCCGCCGTTGCGCATACATACAGTGTGGCAGAGTCTCATAATACAGCTCACCTAGTGAGAAAAGTCAGGTGCAGTCAAACAGGTGGCCATAGTTTAAGGTAAGTAGAAAGCAAATCAGACCCACTTCCCCGAACGCGGGATCCAGGGAGCAGAAATGACGAACAGATATAGCATTAATGTGGGAATTCCGCCCAAATTTAAACTGGTTTATCATTCTTTTGACTAGACAAAATATGCAGCTGATTTGGCACTTGAACTATTCTTCACATCCAGTGTCGCTATCCTCTGCCGAACATTTGACTAATGAATCAACGTTAACCATTGCGCTGCACGTCATGTGTGAGATTTGGCGATTGAACAGGATACCGGGGAATAGAAGAAGGCCTTCGATGCGGATTTAGGAGAAAACCACATACTGCGCGCATGCCTCACCACTAGTATCCCCCGTTGCACACCTTCCCTTTAAAGGGTCGTTCGCATGCCACCGATTTTCATTT
>NW_008764232.1:0-523 GCF_000715545.1 Opisthorchis viverrini
CAGAATGAGACCAGTTTAGAGAGTGAGCTCGTTTCAATTTCTATTCAAACTTTCATGTTTCACTTACTATTTCTGTTTGTATGCAGAGTCCACATTAACACACTTTTAACCTATCATTTGGATTTCCACCACGTTCGGATATCTCGCTGAATAACTCGTATTATCACAAGCTCAAAATTTTTCAAAAACCACTTGACCGATCTCAGACCACGTTTGTCAGGCTAGTTTCGACAGAGCGAAAGCTTCTTCTCCTGAAGCTACTGACCTTATGCGAATTTCCGTAGACTGAGAAAACTACAGTCTACGTTATCCAGAAAAGTGAAGTTGTATCCTCGTTGTGCTTAAAATGTAATGCGAAATCTTAGAAAGTAGAGACTACCAATTTTATTCGAGAGTTCGTCCTGTGAATGGAGACTATCACTGCCGAAATGTGGGGAAGAAATGTCCAGCTGCTTCATCCTTATTAGGTGTTATCGAGTAGTCAGCCGGATATTAATATATATTAATATATTATATATATATT
>NW_008764233.1:0-523 GCF_000715545.1 Opisthorchis viverrini
ATCGCACATAAAAACAAAACGGTTCGCATTCATTGCTTAAATGTAACAATAATCTTTCGCACTTTTGTCTAAACCACTTGTCAGCTAATGGTTACACATTTGACCAAACCAACAATATATTGTGGCGCGCAGTTGAGAAGACAGTAAGTAACAAGCAATCAGTGTCAATGTGAGTGTTCTTCAACCGGACACAACGGCAGTAATTAAAATCGGAGTTGACAGTCAGTTATTCTGGGGTCAGTTTGTCATTCTGAAGTAACCTGAGCACATTGGCTCTGCGAATTCGTTCACGCAGCTGGGTACGAATTGGGACACCTGTTGAAAATGTGGCCATGTGTTATAGCAGCAAGTCTCGCCGCGACCAACTCAAAATTTTGCTGTATAAATGCGGAAGCCCAGATGGATTACAAACGTTACCCTATAATCGTTTAATGTTAGCTGGTTAGCTTACAATTCCGCGGTCATCTCAAGGCACTGGCTCATGACCCAGCGTAGCCCGCGTGGGTCTAGAAACAGAAAATTT
>NW_008764234.1:0-523 GCF_000715545.1 Opisthorchis viverrini
GTTTTTCAAATTTCATAAAACGCCAGGCGACATTCAGAGATTGTCGGGGAAAGACACGTCTGTGACTCGGTACAACGATTGCGCTGTCTCGCCTGCATGTGCCCAAAAACTATTCTCAAATGGTACGCATGTTAGACAAAACAAGTGTTAAAACTGAGTGCCAACAAATCTACTAAGCTTTGCTTACCACAACGCCACATCGATGGTTATCAAGATTGCATTTGAAGCTGATTGCTAGCCACTATGATAAACTATGATATCTGTCAAACATAGGGCGGAATCCACTTAAGCAAGTAAGAAGTCGGGAGTAAACCATTCTTCACAAAACGGCGTATTCATCCCTGAAACATTCGTAGTGCAACCATCAAGCCAAAATTGGGTAGAAAACTATTGCCTACAATTATTCATGTTCAACATTGCAATCACTCAAAATCAGCATGTGAGTTAACGATATTTGAGCATTTTATTAAATTGTGCCAACTTCCGAAATCTTTGCGAGTTTATAAACCCTGGACAAAAAAAA
>NW_008764235.1:0-523 GCF_000715545.1 Opisthorchis viverrini
GCGAGGACTTTGGGTAGTACGGTACCAGCACCGATGTTGAGAACAGCTTTTTGGCGACCTTTTCCCATCATTATAAAGGCATTTTTCCTTGCTTCAGATAACGAAGAACCTCAGTCAGGCGAATTGTCACAGTTGTTCCTCTCGCTCTAAACGCAACAGAAGACAAGCCATCTGAGTGTGGTTCCTCTGCGCGTTCCAGGACAGATATTTCTTCTCCTGTTGGATAGTTTATATCGACATCTAATTCGCTTGCATTCACTGCAGCATGAGGCCAACTGAAGTGCCGTTCAAGATGCCGGGTTTGCTTCTCCAGATTTCGCGAATTGGTTGCTATGCTCTCCGTATGGTTGGTTGTTTCGCTGACGGTAGGCTGCTTCCGCTCTGTCGATTGAGTCAGGCGATGCATCGTGCGACCATTTCGGAGGACGAAAGACTCCTCCATTTCGTGAACAACCACAATGCATCAACAGTTCTGTCTTCTTCGGGTTCTTCAATATGTATCGCTTCAGCGATCTCCATCGAT
>NW_008764236.1:0-523 GCF_000715545.1 Opisthorchis viverrini
GTAACTCACCGCGGTATCACTGTAAAGACCGTTATTGTATCTAACGTTCATATGGAACACTATGCTCGGAAGTAGATTTCACGTCGGAATCCGATTCCGGGCACCAGCATGACAGGCGTGTACACCAATTCATTTGGTCAATACTCAGTTGACCAGAGTGTAAACCCCCCTGAACAATCGATTGCTGAGTCGTATAAATAGTAACGCTATCCTCAAAGCAACGCAAATTTCCGTGGCAACAGCGAATTTCATGATATGGACGTCGCCGTTGTTGCATCCAGCCTAGTCGCAGAGTAAACATCGGGAGGAAAACTTATTTTAGTATGATAACAAGGCTATACCGTTTGACTGGTAATGGTTGAATCAATTAGCAATCTAAATTGTTTAAACTAGAGTCAAACGACGGAATTGTCGACAACAAATCTGCATCGATAATCATTTTGCACTACGGTGAACCATCCTGTATATGTGCTAACTCAGTGCAATGATTAACCTCGCCAGAGACTTTGTTGGATAATACAAG
>NW_008764237.1:0-523 GCF_000715545.1 Opisthorchis viverrini
GTATGTATGTATGTATGTATGTACGTTTTAAGTAGTATTAGATGATTGCTCGAAATCCACAGGCAGCCACTATTGGTTTAGCCACGTCTGGGGACTGATAGGTCTCAAATAGAATGAAACAAGTAATGGGCTGTCTACGGGTATTAAGTAGTCGTCCCATACTACCTTATTCGAGACGTAAACAGCAATTATGATCGAAATTATGTTAGCAATCCGAACAATTCAGGAACATATACAAGTTGCCAAGAAGAAGATTCAGAGGTGACCTTACGATAGTATAAAGTGAGGAAGCTTGAGAAATGGGACGCATACGGTCAGGAAGGTTAGATTCCTGAAGATTATGCCAGAATACTTGGAACCTACTGAGACCTTCAACACCACTAAGCGCCGACGAGATAGCCTTGGATCACAGTCGAACAGTGTGAGACCGACTTGAATCAAGGTCAAACAGCACCTTCACAATATGTAGCGCAAAAGAGCTTTGGATCGAGGTTAGACAGTGCCTGTCAATAAAATAGTGTCC
>NW_008764238.1:0-523 GCF_000715545.1 Opisthorchis viverrini
AGAGGAGATCAAGGGCTTCGAATATTTGCTCATATAACTGTTCTCTATCCCCGAAACCCATTAAATTTCTTGCCGCCCCACTTCTTTCAGAGTTTGTTGTTTGTTTCTAGTGTCCGCCTAGCCCACCAGCTATCACTGCTTATTTACCGGTGATATGAACTTAACGTTTAGTATTTTTAACGCTCTGAACATTGTGTTTGAAAGGTTTGTGTGAGCATCCACCGAATTCTTATTTACTCATTATATGTTGTTTTCGTATATCCGTGAAGTTTCAGACTACCTTTTACATACTATAATGTTACCTTAGGATCACTTATATGTATGTAATTACCTTCTTGTTGAATTACTCTATCCCACCCACTGGATCGAACGCTACAACTGCATTCTTGTTTATGCAAAATGGTATTTTATAAATCTGAAAGCTTGGTTGGTGGATCCTTTATGTGCTATGCGTTTTCGGCTACAATTCACACCCGGTGTTTTTAGTAAACAATTGCCATGCCGTAGTAAAAAGCGTAGCGGA
>NW_008764239.1:0-523 GCF_000715545.1 Opisthorchis viverrini
ACAGTCCAGTGTATAAACACAGTTATTCAACCGTTAAATGGGCGTGCCCGGCCACGCGGTCGGCTGTTAACGGTTGCTCTGGCAACGGTCGAGTGAGTCATATATACTTCTTTGGGACGGAAGCTAACCAGTTTATTTGGTCAAATACGATATGGAAGCATATGCAAACAAGCCCTTTATCGAATACACTATACAAAAATTGAGGTGGGTATTATTTTGTGTTCTTTAAGGAACCGATCATCAGTTCTGGACGGTGATATTGTTATTGAAGCTGAGCGTTAAGCTGCTCTTAGAAGCGGCGAGTAAATTAATTTGCGACCACATTCTGAAGCTTCGATTGCGGATTCTGTTCTGCAGCTGAAGTTATTCGGAAGTTATTCGTAGAGTATCCAAAGATTATCACCTACATTTGAAATTCGGCCAACATTCGGCAATAAGTCCTGTAGGATTACAGTTATATAAACTGTTGAGTCGTTGACCTTGATGACGAGTGACACATGAGCTATCATATCTGGTGTCAAGA
>NW_008764240.1:0-523 GCF_000715545.1 Opisthorchis viverrini
TTTGGTGTGCCCTCCTATGCGCTAGAGCGATACCCAATGAGCTCCTCCTCAAAACCACCTTAACATTTCTGTCCAACAGCGGTCCTGATGACCACGGATTCATCTTCTACTGTGGCCATGGTGGGACTTCCCACATTGCCTTCCTAGAGGAATATGCAAGTTTAGTTAATTGTGGTAACCGTGGTTTTAGCACGCAGCTGTTTAATCGGAAGCTAAATAGTGAACGGATTGAAAAGGCTTACGTAAACGAATGTTGCATCATTGACACCGGTAATTCCTTATAAATGGAGTTTATAGTCAAGCTCTTCTACACATTAACCGAAAAATGGATCACAAGCTACGATGTTCGTACGTCAATCTCAAGAGTGACGTCCCCAGGAATTCAAGTTTGTTGGGTCCTCTCAAGGTGCTTTAAACGACACCGTCACACAGACTTTGCTTTATTAATTTTAAGGTCGTTCGACTAACATGGTTTTGCGATCAATCCATTCAGTCTGCTGAGCAAACGTAGATACCACAAACA
>NW_008764241.1:0-523 GCF_000715545.1 Opisthorchis viverrini
TCCAGGAAATTATGACAGCTTCACTCGGACCCGACGGATCGGAGTAACTCTGTAACGCTTCCATTCACTCGTTTCCCCCTAGCTATTAATACGCCCTCCATCTAACGAGGTAGTAACAACCTTCCGTAACACTGGACCCTACCGTTTTAGCTGTTTTAAACTTCCGGGATCCGTAGAAATTCGTCCTGTATGCGAGTGCAATCTATGCTGAAAATTCAAGAAGAACTGCTCTTGACAGACAGTCAGCCGGGTGGCACGTGTCGGATGGTGAAATCATAATCTTGCAGTCGGAGTGCCCAGCGCTTGAGTTTTCCGCGAGGATCTCCTGATCCACTCTAAGCGCTTGTTATCGGCTTTGACATGGGATCTTTGTCCAAGCAGACATGACTCCAACTTATACATGGCCCGGAAAATCGCTTGACATAATTTCTCAGTAGTTGAATAATTCTGCTCCGCGTTAGGCGGGAAACGACACGCTTATTCATTAACTCCATTCCTCTGCTTTGGGTCTGATCCAATACCA
>NW_008764242.1:0-523 GCF_000715545.1 Opisthorchis viverrini
TATATATATATAGGTTGGGATTAGACCACTCAGGTTTAAACTGTCGAATAGGAAGCACATGTTCTTTTCACATGACAGCTTGCTACAAAAATTAAGGACCACATCACTCCAGGCTACGCAAATACGTTTCCTATGTTCTTATAGACAAAACATGCACTCAATGAGCTACTTCCCTAAAATACTGTCACTTTGTTGAATTAAGTCAATTGTGGCCACGTGATGTCTTTAGAATGCTACAGAATATTGCATGTTTATCCCCACTATGCACATAAAGCTCAACAGATGTAACAAAGATTCTGCGATCAGCCTCGGCTTTGAAAAATGTTGAGTTATCCAGGATTTTTTCTTAAATTTTAGATATTGGTGTTCGTTACCTCTCTGCTACTGGACCTTTGAAAAATGGTGCTGAGTGCAATGAGGTTAGCCACATTCCCGCCTGCCATAGAAACCTGATTTGTATGCATTGTAGAACAGTTATTCTTATTCTTCATACATTCAACTGATATTCTCTTAGGTACATCGA
>NW_008764243.1:0-523 GCF_000715545.1 Opisthorchis viverrini
TTTGATTCGATCTATTCCTTAGAGTACCACTTGGACGTTTTATACCAGAAAACTTCGCATAATTTTCCAATTCCTGTGAATGTGTCCCAGATAAAACTTGGTGATCGATGGGCTAATCACACGATGTGTGAACCTAACTTAGAAACACAGACGAAAGATTCAGCTGGGTTGCATGTGAGTCTCTCGCAAAAACAAATTGGTTTACAAATAAGGGTAGTTCGGTAATTTCTTGTAATTTGAGTTCAAGTAGAACATGAGCTGGACGGGGACTCGGGGACTGCGCCTACCTGATGAGCACCAAGAAGGGGGGAACCGGTTGTGGGCTGTCGACCAATTTTCAGCAACCTTATGGGTAGTGCATTATGTCTAACTGACATTTCTTATGGACCACCTTGCAGTCCTGCCGAGGAGTATATATATGATATTGATAAACATGAATATGCATCCCAATAGGCACGGTCAGCATTATGGATACTCATTAGCCTGACTTGGAGGGACCGGACAGTCAGTTGAACAGTTAGAT
>NW_008764244.1:0-523 GCF_000715545.1 Opisthorchis viverrini
ATTCACTTAAGTTTCTCGTGAAAATCCTACTTATTTGCACATAAGTGTAGTTGAATTTCCCTTTAAAACCAAGATGTTGCAAAAATCAGTGGGTTTCGCAAATTTCTTACAATCCGGGTTGAAGTAGACCATAGGGTTGACGGAAACTCAAAGACCACGCCCACCTGGTGAGCCCAAGGAAGCACCAAACCAGCTATGGGCTACCAAAGAGTTTTCGGTAACCTGAGGAGTAGTGTTCCTTCATGAATACATACTGCGATATCTCGGACTTCGTCAAAGAGAGCTTAAGTAGTCTCTCGGTAACACAAGGCAACTCCTAAACATGAGTAAATTTCGCCATTTGTACACAAGTTCGTGTTCAAGTGGAACACTAGTTTGAAGAGACATCGGAGACTGCCTAAGCGGAAAGCCTCAAGAAGGACGAATGCGGTAATCTGACAGTTTTATGCAGCCTTATGAGTGGCGTTTTCCCTAAGCCGTTTTAAGCCTCCTTATTCAGGGAAATTTTGAAAAAGTAGAAAGT
>NW_008764245.1:0-523 GCF_000715545.1 Opisthorchis viverrini
ACTTCTGTGCCCTACACTCAAGGCCCACTATTTACCTGCAACGAATAGCTCAACTACAAAAAGACGAACCCATTACAGTACTCTCACAAGATAAGCTCTCTTCATTGCAGGTTAGACCAGTACCTCTACATGTTGCACCAGGTACCATAGACTGCGATCTCTCTAAACCCACTGCAAGGCCGTTAGTCCCACATGCAATGCGCCGCCAGGTTTTCGACGCTCTGCACAACGTTTCGCACCCTGGTATACATTCGACGGTCAAGCTCATTTCACAACGTTATGTATGGCCGAATATGAACAAAGACATTCGTTCATGGGCAAAAACTTGCCTAGCTTGTCAGCGTCCAAAAGTGATTCGTCATATCCATTCCTCACTCATCGGTACTTTCGCCACTCCAGACGGTCGATTCGACCATGCTTACTCGATGTTTTTGGGTTTTCTCCTGCGGCTATTTTTTTCTTTCGCTAATGGGGGAGCATTTGTAGCGGCTACACTCCTGTCTACTTACCCCTGGAACTAATT
>NW_008764246.1:0-523 GCF_000715545.1 Opisthorchis viverrini
AAATGAAACGGGCAAAGATAAAGAGCAGATGACATGCCGATGTACTTCACCGCATGTTCTGCCGTCTGTTCCACGACAGAGAGCAGAAAACATACCACATATTTGCACTTTAGGAGATCTTTTGTTGGCAATTACGAGAGCAAAATTAGTCAAGTGATTTTACCTCACTAAAATCGTGCCCAATGAAAGGCGAAATTGGACGAGGTCGGTTTCAGCTACATCCACAAACGTACAGTTTGACCAACCCTAACATGATTTAACACTACCGGACAAATCTCAATTTAGCAGGCTCAACGAGAAGAAAAAATAATACTTTTATGTTGAGAGGGCTTTCGGTTGGGAATAATTGCATGAGCGATCGTGTCTTTCCTGTGGGCACGTCGGCGGATAAACTTGACGATATTTTTACATATAGGGCTAAGGCTTAGTGTAGATGGTAACCAGTTCTACTCAGTATTCAACACTTTGGTCATATGAAGACCCCCCTCTTTATATACACCCGTTGGTGACGCTAACAATGAAG
>NW_008764247.1:0-523 GCF_000715545.1 Opisthorchis viverrini
AGTGAAGTATATTCATATATTTTACAAAGATTTCCGGACAAAGATAATTCCGTTTATTTATCTATTATTATGGATAATTTTGTTCGCACCTTTGGCTTTCCAGTCTCCCTTCACCGAAACAGTATTGTGCTTAAATATCTAAATCTGCATAATATGGAACAGCTCCATAGACCTGGGTATTACTAACGTATTTGGCGTTTGTTCATGTTATGTTGTGTTGAATACGTTCAACACGTTCGAAGACAAACAACTAAAAAATGTAAACAAATACTCCCATTCGCATATCAATTTGTTTTTCACGAGAACTGACGAAAACTCAAAGACTGCACCTAACCGATGGGGCCTACTAAGAGTGAAACCGGTCATTGGCTGTCAAAAATTTTCATTAGAAAACATGATGGAAAAGCGACTGGATTAAATTTTTAAGATTATAAATTCCATGTTTATAAAATACCACATTATTGCACACTAAATTCACAGCAGCATGGGCTACAAAAGTTACATATCCTATTGATATTCTACA
>NW_008764248.1:0-523 GCF_000715545.1 Opisthorchis viverrini
TGTTTTGAATTCCTGGTGTTACAATCGTTCTATTTAGACACAAGAAGTTCGCATCATAAAAGTATTTGCGGTTTTCATAGAATCCTGGTCGCGCTAAGATGTCTCCAGGTTACACTAGCTTCCTGTATTAGCTGGCTGGAAATTATTCGTGAATCTAGTGTTTTCGTTTGTATGCAATATAGGAATATATTTGCTCGCTGTATTAGCCGGTTAGGTGACTGTTAGCTTCAGATATTATTGGGTAAAGCGAGATAATGATCTCATGCTAACTAGTCAGAAATCAGTGCGAACAGCACACCTATCGAGTGTTGCAGCGTCATGGTAGAAGCCATTGTATTTTGGTTGTAAATTTTGCACTTGGTGAGAAATCATCGGCTAATGACCAAAACGGATTCGATAGCTAATATTCATGTGATTATCCAGTAGAGAATTCCTTTTGCAAGTGGAGTCCATCTGTGCCGGTAAGCAGAAAAACACTGCTCAGTGTTTTACCCTTATCGTGGGTTATCGGTAGTGTGCATTT
>NW_008764249.1:0-523 GCF_000715545.1 Opisthorchis viverrini
CCGAAAGGGTGTTACATCTGAACAACAACATAACTAATCTCCCATCGGTCTGGTTTTGTCGCTAGATACCCGCCCCAACCATCAATTTTACTGTACCTGTGGCGTATAGTTCTGTTAAACAGGACCCGTCTCAATACTGTACCCTACATCAATACTCCGAAGTGAGTACGCGCAGGCGTACTCCCAATACCCCCGCCAGATGATGCTTAGATGTTTATGACACTATTGGCAGCTCCGAAACTAAATATTTTGCTGGACATTTCCCACCTTTTTCCATGGGATGTGATCATCCGTGGACGGAAAAGCGTTTTTTCATCCAGCTTATTAAATTCTTAGATCAACAATTCTCAGGTACTTGCAGATCGACGAAACACAGCCTCTCTTCTTTGTAGCCGTGGTCTCGACTGGCGTTCTCCATAGAGTGTCAGTGCTATTCTCTCTCGTTTTATTTTGGGAAACCAGTTGCCCCTTCCAATTGATCATACCCGTCGCCATTCACTCTACCGGCACAACCAAACTCCTT
>NW_008764250.1:0-522 GCF_000715545.1 Opisthorchis viverrini
CAGTGGTCAAGGATCTGAAGATACACTGTCCTACTGCCAGCCGAAATCGCACCCTTGTTTCCAGGTGTCGTCGATAAGTTCGTTTTCCCGAGAAATTGTATAAGTCCCGATAGGCCAAAGAACAAAATAGGCTTTCGGATCAGGTATATCATAGCAGATATTACTAACATCCAATAGGTATGGTGCCAGTGCGACACTTATCTGACTGCCTAGGATGTAAATCTGTCTGCTGCCTTATCAGTCAGATATGTTACTGATTTTTGCAAATTTTTCAGCTTCTTACCACCGGCTATCCCGGAACACTTGGTGTGGTAGAAATATCGAACCAAAATCCCGAATTACAGCCGTGTTTCCGTAAGTAATGATAATGAATGTCAAGGTAGTTCGGCTTGTTTTCAGAAGAAAATTCGCACAAAATGTGTGATACCACATAACATCACATGTCACATAATAGATTCTTCCGTGCCAAACGTGCTCACAATCTGTCTACTAGTGGAAAGTGTCTATATCGAGATGGCCCAG
>NW_008764251.1:0-522 GCF_000715545.1 Opisthorchis viverrini
GGGAAAAACTTCGAAGTATATTAGATTGATTTTTACTTGATTTAATAAGAGCTTTAAGCAATGATAAAAACACTGTTGGGGGATATATTCTGTGAGTTGTTGGTATTACATCACACTTGCCAAAAGGGATCACAATTTGGAGAACACTGTACAAAGAAAAAGGAATGGAAGGCTAAGAAAATTGGAACTGTTGGTAAAGTTGGACACATTTTGACAGGTAATTTTTCAAGATACGACACTCATGGTCATACCTCCACATAAGAACAAAGATGCGTGTTGACGCCGAGCAAATGAGATGTGAATTTTTGTCGGGCCAAATAAAACTTTTCAAGGAAGGGAAGACGCCACAGGTACTTTTACAGGTGATGATGAGTGTTCAGATAACGTGCTTAACGGAGTAATTCGCTTGACATGCGAAGCGGTATCGGTTGCGTTTTTGGTGCTGTTAATGGTGTCTGGTCACGACAGAATTTTGAAAGTCTCCATCTACTGGTTAATTTTACGTAAACGATGCTCTGTCAC
>NW_008764252.1:0-522 GCF_000715545.1 Opisthorchis viverrini
TTGTGTGGCTGAAGATGAGTGGAAATTGCGTTCGTAGTTGCACGTTTTGAATGACCCCACTGACGGTTGGCAGTGATTCGCTACGGAAATTCCCGCTGATCATGCCTGATTGGCTTGTAACGTCGAAGAAATCAGCGATCATGTGGAAAAATCCTGAGCTACTGAAAATTCCTTTCATGCGGTGTTCGAAATGCCCCTTCCTCGATTTCCATAATCTTCTAGCAAGCTGAGATCCTTACCAAACCTCTCGAATCGACATTGCGACAAACTGAGATTTGGTCCACAGTGGGTCATCGAAACTTGTGGTGCGACCTCCTCCATTAATGGCCATCAACAGGAAGCATTTCAGCTTCGCTCGTACAAAGGCGTAACCTTTCGGTTCTACATTGTTCTCTCTACGACCTTCTGTAAAGCCCTTTCTATTTACACAAGGCTTCTAATATGACTATAGTGCAACTGAACTGGTGTAGAACTCTGTCTGAGAGCAGGATCGAAACTGCAGTCATACAGTGCTGGTTAAGA
>NW_008764253.1:0-522 GCF_000715545.1 Opisthorchis viverrini
GACAAAACGACCGAACACCCCATCCAACACAAACGCAGACACCGCAATAAGCCAGATAAAAACGAAACAAACAAAAGGGAAGACAAAATAATTGAAAAACTCACCGTCAGCTATCACGTTCGCGTCAACCAGACCTCGGCGACCACGGAGCGTGCGACGCGAACGATGCTGCTGCAAAACAACATCCAAACAAGACAGTCAAACTGATCGTAGCAATAAAATAAATACCAAATGTCAACATCACAACAGTCGGGAGAACTAAATCAGAAAGTCACACATTCAACAGCGGAGGAAAAGACCAATGCAAAACAGCCGAGAGAAACCGGCAAAATACCCAGCCAAATCGCAAACTCACCATCGGCCGTTCGTTCGCCATCTTCGTGACTATACGCTCCGGTGCTGAAATCAAACACCAACAACAGCAATAACAAACGTTAGACTGTGACTCTCGGATAAGCACCACAAACCGAAACAACCAGCCGTACAACCATATACACCCACAACATACCCGACATTCAAATG
>NW_008764254.1:0-522 GCF_000715545.1 Opisthorchis viverrini
AAAGGAAATTATCTGACAAATTATCGAAGCTTTTCAACTGAAACGTTTTCGTTGAAGGAGCCGTCTGAAACTTCAAAATCCTCCCTTGCTACAATCAGATGCACAGATAGTCACTAGGTGAGGAAACTCCACCCTGAGTTTGACGGTCGCGCCTTCGTTGGCGTCAATTCGTACACGAAATTCATGTAATGTGGAGGCACGACAGATCCGAATAAAAACTGCACACTGTCTCGTGTAGATTGTTTAAGAATTCACAGTTAGAAACAAGAATGAAATCGAGTTTGAAGTTTCATAGTTGGCTACCAGCTGACTGTGGTAACTAACTGTCAAATTCGTAATATTTCTGAACTCCACGCAGGTTTATCAAACGGGTGTGGAGTAGCGCAGTTTTATTGCCCTAATTTCATAGCCGCGCAAATGTGCTGGAAAACGGTAAATTTGTTGCCCCATCTATTTTGCAAGAATAGGGTGATATCCGAAAGAACCCAAATGAACTTGTCGAATGACAAAACGTTTGGTGAT
>NW_008764255.1:0-522 GCF_000715545.1 Opisthorchis viverrini
TATATATTTCATCAAAGGGAAGACATCAAGACACTTTGAAAATTATGGCCGTGTTTGTGTTTGGCCGAACACCAACTCTCGCTTTGGAATCAAGTCTGGTGAGTTTGCATTGTTTTAACCCAAGGGAATATGTCAGCATTCTTCGAGGTTTGTACTTAGCAACCGTTCATTCTGATAAACGTAATGCAGGCGCAAAAATTTCATATCCAAAACGAATTTCTCGGCAAAAGTTATTTATTACATCGCCCAGATCTTAAAGCTTTACTAGTTGTTAACCATCATGCAGGAAGTTGACTTAGACAAACAGAGTACCTTTTGGTTATCTAAACTACAACCTAAACACACGAGGTTTGAACCTGATAAAAATTCGTCATATATTCCAAAACATTTCCTTGGTTGGAATGCCGTTGGCACCTTGGATCTTCATATGGTTCTGCAGAAATCAGGTCCCATGTTTACCCATATTAACTATTATTGATTCAGCATTTATTGTACCTAATAAATAAATAATCTTGAGGTGTT
>NW_008764256.1:0-522 GCF_000715545.1 Opisthorchis viverrini
CGAAAAACGGTGACGTACTGCAGACTTCCGATTACCTCATCTTCCTGGCCCCGGGGAGCTTGGGACTGGGAACTTACTATTAGTGAAATTGAATAATCTCGTAGAATATCAGTTGTATAGCCAAATTAGACACAGAAAGTTGAATGGTATACTAGGCATATCGGAGACCATGGTTTTCATACTAGGACTCAGAACACCCGTTGTGGTGACCACGAACGCAGAGCATAATGATGGCTCAAAAAGACGTAAGCCTACGTGAATATCACGAAACCTATCAACGTCATTTCTGCCACCTGGAGGACCGCAAGATGGCAGAAAGCATGTATAATGACACACTGATATGGCGACGTCTATCCTATATTTCTTTCAGGTGTCGGTAGTTGCAGGATTTTGTAGGATGCACATTCACATGACTCTAACTTTTAACAATAGTCTTGCTATCTTGGCGCAATCATTCTGGTAAGCCTACACATAAGGGGGAAAGCACTAGACTCGAATTTCGCTCCCATCAGAGCCCATCAC
>NW_008764257.1:0-522 GCF_000715545.1 Opisthorchis viverrini
AAAAAAAAACAGAGAAATGTGCAAACACGCTGGAGTGCTGCGGCTGGAAGCGCATTACAGAATTTGAAGTGTTTAAAAGCCACAGTTACAACAATCAGTGGGGTGCCTAGGAAAGATAACGTGTGGCAAATGCTACTCAGAGGCTGAGATTTTGAAGCATTATCGCTTCTGTAAACAAGTTCAAATGCTCATAAAATATAACATAACAAACACTCAACAAGGTAATTGAGGCAACCTGGCAGTTAGATTATCCAAGAGAAGTAATTCCAGGTACTTCGTATTAAGTGAAGTCTGGTTACACGTGAGCTCACCAAAACTATTCTGTGTAAACTCAGGTATTGTCAGTAAGTGAAGCAGTACCCAAATTATACAGGGACACCACTTACAATGATTATAGCACACTTCCCTAGGGGCTGAGAGGTGACCCTTGTTGCGGAAGCCTCTGAGGAGTGACTATGGAAGCTCTGAAACTTGATGCAGCCTCATGGCAATCTCCCAGAGAATTTCACCAAATATTTTGCT
>NW_008764258.1:0-522 GCF_000715545.1 Opisthorchis viverrini
TGATGATGATGATGATGTCTTTTTAAGACATCGCGCCTACTTTGAATCATAATTCCTATGACTTCCTGGCATTCCGCCTGTGTAAATCAACAATGGGGCTTCGGAATTTGTAGTTGTCTGGTCCAATGAGTTATTTTCCGGGATGTTATCACCACTGAATCCCCGAGTATATGATAAGATACTGTCCATTTTCCTTAGGTAGTCATCTATCTTCATAATGACCCCTTGTCAGGTTAGAGGTATAGCATGTGTTCCATTTCTCTCAGTTCTTTGGTCGCTTTTTAATTCGAGGCCTTCAAATAGCCCTTTTGGTGTACCGAATGGAATAGATACTAATGTGAAATGTCTACTAATGTGGCACCGAACCAGTCAGCATCATCTGTCAGTTTTGTTTTCGCCAAGTGAGTTTACCTGGAACAGGCAGGCTGAAGTCGCTAAGCTTGATGTATGGTGGGATACTGGAGTGAACAACTCCAAGGAAAAACTCCGTATACATTGTTGAGTGCTTAGGATTTAGTGAAG
>NW_008764259.1:0-522 GCF_000715545.1 Opisthorchis viverrini
TAGAATAAAGGCAACTGCATTTGAAAGCTCCTAGAGAGACATTCACCCACACACTTGACAAAGTGGTGTATGTATTTTCAGTGGTTCGGCTTTCCTCATCACCTGAGACTTATTATATTTGCGGGCTTAGGCTAGAAAAAAAATCAAAAGTCGACGTGTAGTTCATGTGAGACCTATCTCATATTACCGAGTAGCCTTTGGAACAAGTGCCCGAGTGAGTTTTGCGGTGAGAAACCTTCGGTTTTGAATTGAATTGTTGTTGGCGGACATCTCAAACTAAATTCAACGGAATGTCTCGTCGGTGCTATTCTCCAACTGTGTTGTGTAGAGTATACCTTCCAGATACATGGATATTCAACAGGTCAACGTACAAAGTATTCGCCTCCTTGTAATATAACTCACAAATCTGAGTTCTCACCAACCCGGTGTCTAGCATCATGTAAACAAAACTATCTTTGCGACGAGTGGGGAGATATGTCCAGTCACGCGTTGTATGAGAATAAGAAAACCCTGACTGTAATG
>NW_008764260.1:0-522 GCF_000715545.1 Opisthorchis viverrini
GGGGCGGTAATCAGAGCGGTGGTATTTAACGGGAAACCAGCAAAACAGTTGATTTATTGTGCATAGTGATGGCTGACGAAACCATGTAGACTGAACAAATGGGGGCAGCAGAGTGGAAAAGGGTAAATAGTGATAAATCGCCAGAAGAACAAGGAAACGCGTTGTTTGATGGGGAGGCAAGGTTGATTGCACAGGGGCAAAAAAGCAACAGAAACAAAACCGTTGCGAGTTTGCGGAACTTGACAGAAACAAATCAACGGTAGATAAGTGATCTTTGTGACGCAGTCACCTCGTGCCATCTAGAAAGACCGGAGCATGACTGCATAACGAAACATGGATCAATTTTGGCCTTCTCTTATTGTATTCCAAACATCATTCCTTATGACCAATGTCCTGAGTACAAGGTGAACTCCGTTCGACGCGGAAAGTACACTAAACCCTGACTGACCGAGAACGCTGTTCTGTGTACTTTCCATAGGGGGTAGACATTTCTCGGGGTATCCCTGTTGAGGGGTGTGTGTG
>NW_008764261.1:0-522 GCF_000715545.1 Opisthorchis viverrini
CTAAAAAAACGTGCGGGAAGGTCGGAAACTCTGTGTGATACTTTAAAGCTCAGGTTGATGAAGTTCCTGAGTAACTAGAGAACAAGAACGTCGTATTTCAAGTATGTTCCTGAATTACTACTTCAGGATTAGATTTGCCTAAGAAATACCTTTGGTACCTGCAAAGTAGAAACATTTCTATGATTGATAGAAAGAAAATTTGAGATCAGTTCCTCTAGTTAAGCACTCACCCATCATCTATCCACATTGTCTGATGAACAGTGGAAAGAAATCAAAATTTGAACACATCAGTGGCTTGATCCTTATCACCTTATTAACGATATTGAAGATACCCGTGGAAGTTATGACACGTGCAATCTTGGTGAATTAATTTTACCTCCAAATGGTACAGGACTATTTGGGGATCACACACAGCGCTCATATAAAATTCATACTTACGCATTCGAAGCTTACATGGGTTAATGGGTAATTGAATCAAATAAATGACTTCAGAGTTGGACAGGATTAAGCTAGCCTGGTTCC
>NW_008764262.1:0-522 GCF_000715545.1 Opisthorchis viverrini
ACAGTATACAAAATCTTGAACTCCACCCCATCTTTGGATAAATGTCAGAGTAAAATAGAAGGAATGATGCTGTTACTGCTTTTCTTGCTCATGTGCCCAGTGCCAGAAAAAGTACACAACAGACTTGTTTTAAACACGGGAATAGGTGCTATTGTAAACGTTACAACGGCTCCGCGCTACTTAAAGGGCATTTTCTGTCATTATTACAGGCAGTCTGATGTACGTTTAGTGAAAACCCATCAACACCGATCGTGCTTCTGAGAGTTGCCCGAACGCTGATCACATTTGGTCATGCTTCTTGGTGTGCGTGAATGCTCGTCGGATTCTCGTAATTTGTTTGGATGATTGACGTGCCTGGATGCTTGCCGGATTTACTACACAAATTTTTATGGAGCTTTAGGGTCTCAGTTGGTTCCGATCATCCTTGGGTTACCTTCAGGATTTGGACATTTCTGATACACAAAATACACTCATTCGCACATTAACTACGTCCTGATTTGCCCGGACTCGTCGCGCTACGAA
>NW_008764263.1:0-522 GCF_000715545.1 Opisthorchis viverrini
TTTCTGTACATAAAAGTGAATTAAAAGAGTTAATTGTAACAGTTTATTTATCATCCAGTCGACACTCATTCCGAGGACTAAAAATATTAGGAAACAGTATCGTAACGCCTATCATGAAGTAGCTTTTCATCATGCGTTTGAAATAAAATATTTTGGGGTTCCATTCCTGGATGTCTGATTTTACCAAGGTATCAGTTGGCCTATTCATGTCTCGGTGCTCTATCGATGTATCCACATCCACGAGTACAATCAACTTGACGTATAACGTCACGCTGCGTCAAGAGACACAATATGCTTCCTCGTTGACATCCGGACGCGTGTGATTTCTTCAAAAACACGAAGAATGCTTTCTTGTGTTCGTTTTGAGTATCACATGAAGTCGAAGTTTGATAAGCATTGAGCTCCCGTCACCTCTAAGTGTTGGTCAAAGATGGTGTGTTTTCATTAGATCGATAAAACTAAATCCCCTGTTTATTCGTAATCCACTACTCAAAAGATTACTGAAAATTCTTCGACAGCCCA
>NW_008764264.1:0-522 GCF_000715545.1 Opisthorchis viverrini
TCCTTGATCCGATAAGTTTCAAACTCGAACACTCAGGAGTTTCGTGAAGCGACCGTCAACCCAGGTGCAAGCCTTTTACTGGCTTTATTGAACGTCTTTAGCTCCCCGGGGAAAGTCGGTGATAATTAAACCGCCATACATGCCCAGCCGACTAAGCAGTTCAGTTTGAATCTACCTCTATGATACTTCTGCACGGCTGCCAGATAGCTGATCACGGCCCAGAATTTACGCAGCACTGCTGCTCACAACTTCTGTTGTCATGAATGCACTTCGCAAAAAAGGTTGAAAAGCGTCTGTAATCTGGTACAGCGTTGCAATGATTTATCAGTTGTTTTTCAATAGTCGCACTATGTTCAGGAACATGCCGTTTCGTAAAATTCATGAAAGACATAAGTACGTCGGCAAACGTCGCTCGCGCTTTGACGCTGCGCACACCAGCACTATGTTGGAGGTCAGTGCAGGTGGTGAAATGTATGTACTAATCAAATTCTGCACATCTTACAGGAACATAAGAGATTGCCA
>NW_008764265.1:0-522 GCF_000715545.1 Opisthorchis viverrini
TCTAGAACACTGACACCAAGCGAAAAGAACCACTGCTATTGAGAAGAAGGCATACGCTTCCGTAAATGGAAGTGTTATCTTTTCGGGAAGCACTTCAAGCTTATCACTGACCAGCGGTCAGTTTCCTTTATGTATGGTTTGTCGCAGAAAAGTATGATAAAAATGATAAAATCCAGCGATGGAAAATGGAATTTTCCGCCTTTAGCTACTATGTCAGCTACAGACCTGGAAAAGACAGTCTGATTGCTGATACCTTATCTCGTAACCTATGCGCCAATGTGATCGGCAATGGTAAATTAAGAGAAATTCACAATTCCTTGTGCCATCCCAGAATTACTCGCGTGTACCACTTTGTTCTTTCCAAAAACTTGCCGCTTTCCCTCCAAGATGTCAAAGACATCACCACAAAGTGTACGGTTTGTGTCGCCATCAAACCGCAGTTTTACAAACCGCCCCCCGGTACGCTCATCAAAGCCACTTAACCATTTGAATTAATTAGCATCGATTTTAAAGGACCTCTAC
>NW_008764266.1:0-522 GCF_000715545.1 Opisthorchis viverrini
TCATCAGATCACTGCTGAGTTGGTACTCCCTCTATTCGTGCTTGCCCTCATATACTTTTTAAAAGAGCACCGCTGATGACCAGCTCATTTTGAGTCTGACTGGTTCAAATGTGATTTTTTACATTATGACCCGTATTTCTTGCTTTTGATTTCTCCTCTACAGATTGAAATTCTCGCTTACTGTTACCTGTTCTGGGTGGTCCCTTCGTGATCCGTATTGCCTCGTAATCCGTCCTCCTTCAGTTTGATTGGTTGTTAGTGTAACTTCCAATGCAATAGTTTTCTGGCTCCATTCCAGTTGGTCCATTTCTAACTTGCAGTTTATCTTCATGAGCCTGGATTAATACTCCTAAGGAAAATAGATGCATTTGAAGCATAAAAGGGCAGAGGTTGTCAAAAAGACCACAGACAAATCTAATGTAATCTAGTCCAAAAATACTCATGTACTCAAATCTGTTCTAAAGACTTCTACGGAATAGTTTGAACGACTAATGACTTATTTTCATAAAGGAAACTACTCAC
>NW_008764267.1:0-522 GCF_000715545.1 Opisthorchis viverrini
ATTACCTGAAGTCCCACTAAACAATGGGTTCATTCCGGTGACTCGTGCAAAGGAATACCACCACACGATCTATTGTGAAATCAAGAAAAGCTGAATTTTAGCGACCTTGGGAATCCGGAGGAATGTCCACGAGATTAGCACGCGGTAGTCCTTTTTCCCAAATGGTATTTTTGTGATCAGTCTCTTAGAAAAGTACTGCAAGGCTTAGTAAATAGTTCACAACCGCCCACTTACTACTTAGTAAAACATGCAAATGAAAAGAATACAAATGTGCACGTGAAACATATGAAACGTTTTGGCGGCTCCAAGTATTGTATGAATAAACTTTGCTATGCTGACAGCTGAATACAGAAACAATGTGCGAGTCCCGCAAACCTCTTATGATTATGGGAACTGCCCTCTGATAGAAACCCGTGGTCTTCGACAGGAATTGCATGCAGCTCTCTAAAACTACCTATTCCGCGTTGAAGCCAAAAAGGAGCGGTACATAGCAGACCTTATTTGGAGGTAGCTTGTTAGGGC
>NW_008764268.1:0-522 GCF_000715545.1 Opisthorchis viverrini
TTTGGCTATGTATCTGTGAGTTGCGTTTCATAACCACTCACATGACATTTTGAGTGTTCTTCCTGTACTAGTACGCTAAATGCGCGAAATTTTAGGAAAATCCTTTACCCAAAAATGTAGGATTGACAATGATCAAAGATGGCATAAACCGACCACTTTGCCTATAAATTGTGTGCAGTAATTCCTACTGGAAGTAACCAACTCATTCCAGTGGAGTTCATTCAACCACAGCTGTGAACAACCTGCATATAGAGCGCTGTCAGGCACTCACCTTTCAGCATTTCACAAAATCCGAACGTGAGCACAAACATTACATAAATATTTATAAAAAAGTTACCCCAAGACTAATTTCTAAATAGGATGGCTTTGTACTTATCGCCTACTAGGCGGGAACAAACGCACTACGAACATTACCACATTACTAAAATTAAAGAAAATTAAAAAACGTGTGCTGTAGTCCACCATGCAAATGCGAAATTCCAACATGCCGTACAAAAAAGTCACCTGTGAAATCACTATTGG
>NW_008764269.1:0-522 GCF_000715545.1 Opisthorchis viverrini
TGTGGCGTTGCCCTAAAACCTGACAGAGTATGAAGATGTGATCGACGAAGCCTCTAACCCGTTGGAATCTCGCTTGATTCTTACAAGTCAAGGATCGCTTGCCGTCATAATACGTTGAAGAATCAGTGACGCCTGAAGCTTTCTTACAAAGGAGGTCTATCTGATGCCTCTGTATTTACCACACTAACTACTGGGTACCGTTCTTGAAGATCGGCACAATTTTTGAATGATTCCAGTTGTTTCTGATGGTGCTTTTCTTCCAAAGGGATTCAACGTCGGTCCTGAACACAGCCGGTGGAAATTCCCCGAGAAAAGTGCTCGATGACATTTTCCAGGTTAAAGGGGATTTCATCTCCACTGTCCGCCTTTACGTGCCCACAATTCACATTGGAAGTATCAGGCGGTTAAAAGATTTCTGTTCTACGCAATCGTTAAAATGTTTTAATTTTCAGGAGACCAAGGAGCCATTCCGGTCTTCTGTGGCCTCACTAACAAGGGCCGTCACGAAGAGACTGGACCTTA
>NW_008764270.1:0-522 GCF_000715545.1 Opisthorchis viverrini
GAAAAATGAGTGTGCCCAATATTCCCACTCCCAGCTACTCAGAAAGAGGCGCGATTTCGGCCTTGAAAAAGTTTTGAAAATAAGAGCGAAAGTAATCTACTTGGGTTTAAGGCTTATCGGAGCTCGATTGTGTAGGATTCCATTTTGTTTGCCATGACTGCTTATAAGAATCCGAAGCACTCCCTGGGTATAATCTGATAAATGGACCTGAATAATGCCGGTTGTTAGTGAACGCGCTTCAGAAACGGACTCCGTCTCGAGGAGTTCGTTACACACCCGACCAGTGTGTAACCAACAGCAAATACACTTCCGGTATTCTTGTCGATTTTTCTCATTCCATCGTCTAACCCACTAGAATTGGATGAATTTCTTCCCGGGTATTTGGTTTTTCTTTGAAAGCTACTCCCTGAATTGTCTTTCTCAAAATCACCGTGAGATTGCATGTCACCCATTAAAAAGTGGCGATCGTTTTTAATACAGCACACAAAATATGCTTGGTTCAGGTGGAACATAAGGTTGACG
>NW_008764271.1:0-522 GCF_000715545.1 Opisthorchis viverrini
AGATTCCACGCCTTCAATGGTTTAATCGAACACTCACACTGTGGGTTGCAATAATGGCTTAAATCTCTAACTAATTTGTATTTAAGACTAAACAAATATGTCCTTAAATATAGCCACAGTGTGGCAAAATAAGAGTTTCGTTTAATGTTCTTGTTGAACTTACGGCGGAACAGATTGATCAAATGTTTTTGATATAGCTGACAAGATGTTCCATATAAACGTAAATTCACAGGCCAGGCTGTGAACTTGCAGAATGGTTTCATCTCAAATGCAACGGGTATTCTTATGCATCAGAATGCATAATCAAGGCTCTATTGTTCGCGAGCTGTTACTTTAAAAGTGAAAATGGTAGTTCGGTGGACCTGAATAATTTGAGCCAACGTGTATAGAAATATAGATGAAGCAAGTTTTCATTTGAGGATTCAGCGAACTTCCCCAGAGAACTGTATCGAGAGATCTGAAATATGGTTGGGTTGATATTATAATGGTCTCTTAATTGCCAAGAATAAAATGTACTATGTA
>NW_008764272.1:0-522 GCF_000715545.1 Opisthorchis viverrini
GGTATGAACGCTGTTGTCAAACACGGAGCTTTAGTTTGAGGTAAACGAATTATTCCAAAGGAAGTTTCCCTTCGGTTTCACCTCATTTGCACAGAACCAATACATTTTAATACAAGCTAAATTTAGTGTTTATAGGAGATAATAAAATTTTGAATTTTCGATTGTTCATTTCTGATTAGATCCGGTGCATAGGACAAGTTTGATCAAGGTGATAGTTCTTAGTATGAGAGAGATCTCATTTATTCTAACGATTGCAGTCACTAACAACTCAGGCAGTGCAGTCTTCTCCGTATGGAGTGACCCTCCGAACAGACTGACCATCTAACGTGGTGCAACCGCATTTCGGAGGGAAATACCTTTTGGAAACGCTCCACATATGAGATACAATCGTGGAATCCCTAGATCTTTAACAAACGTTTAACCTGCACTCATCTCCCTATTTTTCTCTCCGTTTCTAAACGTTGTCCATTTTTCGGAACACACGTGCCAATTATAGAACTGTTGCACTTATTTTAAAAAAAA
>NW_008764273.1:0-522 GCF_000715545.1 Opisthorchis viverrini
GTTGATATATCCAGAGAGTGGTTTTTCCAGAACACCAGAAATGTCGATTTGTCTAAAAAGGAACAGTGTGTAAAGAGGAACACTTTGGCCTTCTTCTGGAGCTACTTTCCTTCGCGGACGTCAAACAGGATCTTGGTTGACAAGGTTCTTAGACTCTCCTAGTTAGTGCTCTGTTTTTCGGATAAATTTAGCTCCGAAAAGACAAGTAAAGTGTCAGTTCCTCTCGCAAATTAAATGCTCAAATTTAATTTCACCGACGATGCACTTATGCAAGACTTCCCGGCGCTAAGGAGTTTTGAAGCAGCATATTTCCAAAACAGTCTACTTATTTCCAGCCATGCCAGATTTTAATATATGAAAATTTGAAAAAATCTGATGAAAGTTGAGATACAGCTCAGGTATAGGTACCTTCAAGAAATCTTGTTGTTACTTCGGGAGGAGGAGCGACAGCCAGGGTTACAAAAGGTTTTTAAGACAAATGAAGCTCGCTTTGGAGTTTTCAAGTAGTTGAATGTGGTATTT
>NW_008764274.1:0-522 GCF_000715545.1 Opisthorchis viverrini
ATACAAATGAGATGAGTAATCCGAATACGAATTTCGACCAGCCGAATTCGCACACCACGGACGCGTTACTGAGGAGGAATTTCTGCCGGACTTGAACCGATTTGTCGGTTGCCCGTCTCATTAAGTGTCCCAATAAATGGATCGCGTCACCATTGGTAGTGTGTGGAGATTCGGAAATGTTACTAGAAAATTTCACGCTGTAGTTGAGACCAACCTAGCGATGTAATTGGTTTGCCGAATGCCTCAAACTACTAGGATCCGATGCCTATGTTGCTCGTGTGGATGGATGGGATCGCCTGACAGTCTTTTCGAGTCCAATAAAACCGAGGACGTGGAAAATCCGCTGGACAACTTTCGACTGGATGCAGTAATCCAGCGGGTTGTTCACGGTGGCAGCAAACTCCGGGGTTTAGTCTTCCATTTCGGCTAATTTCTTCAGCCTTGCTTGCACAGTTGGCCAACGCTTTCTCGCTGAGCTGGGCGATTCGTAGGTGAGTTGACAATCCGCAGATGGCACATCGT
>NW_008764275.1:0-522 GCF_000715545.1 Opisthorchis viverrini
TAGCGTTCATGTCGAAACAACCACCAAAGTTGCATAAGGTATATCAACGCCCAAAAGTCAGGAACAATTGTACAGTGCATCATATACATAGCGTATGCGGCAACAATTTTCTGGAAGTTTTGACGCCTGGATGCGGCATTGTCAACCGGCGTTCGGCCAATAGTGAGTCGTGATTAACTTTGGGTCAGGACTTCCGACCAATCCGATCTTGGCTTGATGCTGGACCAGCGGGCGTCCCGAAATTCTTGGCCAATCGCGCGTGGGATATTCTTCTCGGCCGTAGCAGCAACTGACTGCAAGCGGTAAGTCGTGATCCTTATGGAAATCCGCCTTACAGATAGCTTACTTTCAATCACGGTACACAATTGAGTGTAACGAACAGAACTTTGTCCATCAAGCTGACCTAAGCAACGTTAATGGCGAATTCGTCAACCAAGGCCTGTCTGAGATGGAAGTTAACTTGGTCACCCATGCATGCAACCACCAGGTGGTTGCAACGAAGGAGCGGAAATATTTCGTCTG
>NW_008764276.1:0-522 GCF_000715545.1 Opisthorchis viverrini
ATAAACATGCCAGCATTGATGGTGAGGTAAACATTGTTGCTTCCTTTATTTTTGTGAGTTCTATCCGCCCATACAAGCGGCGTTGGCAGACCAGCTGATATGGAGTACTGAGAAACAGGGGATACAAAAAGCTCGACTTTCAACTATCCTAAGCTTGGCTCAATCAGGATCACAATCAAAGATAGCAGAATCACTATGCGGCGCAGGCGTGTACGTGTTCATCAGTTTAGCTGGCAACTAACCGTTATTGGCCCGAAATAATGGGTAATAAGCATAGAGTGGATGGATACCCTTATTTGTAAATATCACCACTGTACATTCCCTCAATCTTTAGGGGGATTCGAACTCGCAACCTACCGACTAGCAGGTTGAACACTCAAGAGTTCGGCCACCAGCGGCTGGCCGGAAATGCGACCAGCTCAGATTTAGGCACAATAAAATCTCAGTTATAGGTAGACAGCGGGAATTCACATCGCTTGGTCACATTGTTTGCCTGTCTCTTCTTGTGACAACCCCTGAGTT
>NW_008764277.1:0-522 GCF_000715545.1 Opisthorchis viverrini
AAGAAATGTTTATTGAATTAAGCTTTGGTTATGATTGGTTACGGTCAGCTGAGTCCTCTTTCCACCCACTGCTACAGGATGCCTACGTGTGTGTCAGGCCGATGGAACCTGGTCCGGTCATGATACTATTTGCCGACGTAAGTGTCCACGTGGTCTTTGTGTTATCTTGCAGGAGCTACTCTACCCGTTCACCAATTCGTTGCATCTGTTTGCGCCCGTTTACTCAGCCAACTGACTGCCTCCAATATCAGGACAGCCGTTTGCGGCCCGCTAGTCAATTGGACCATGCTCGAATGTCAGGTCGAATTTGCGAGCCACGTGTGGTTTGTCTGATCAATTTACGAGAATTCCGGTATCTTTCCAATAGACAGATTTTCCTAGATATTTTGTTCATAGCCACACCAGTTTCGTTTGAATGATCGTCCTTCTGTTCTGGCGTAATTATTCCGGTGAGTCCATACCGAACGGGGGGCAGCGCTGGACTCGACTTTCACTCTTATTAGAGCTCGTTAGCAGTGCATA
>NW_008764278.1:0-522 GCF_000715545.1 Opisthorchis viverrini
GCTATAGATTTCGATGTGCTTTCTTCCAAGCTTTCCACTCCTCCATAGGACGTTCGGATTTACATCACCTGTCCTCTGTTAACAGAATCTGAGCGTTTCCGATTTCCCCAATGTTTGTTTCTGTCGTCACCTCATTTATGCCATTTCATTAGTTCGAAATTCTGTGCTGGAACCGAATTATGCAGGTGGCATCCCAAGGTCGCAGACGCACCATCTTCGGCTGGTGCGTCATCCTTTAGTAGCCAGTAGACCATCACTCCTTTTGAATTAGTTGATGGTGATGACCATCCACGGAGTTGGAGGTGAGCCGTTAGGCTTCCGTAGATAATTGAATGAGTTCGGGACAAGAATGGGAACGTAAATTAACGTTTTCGTAGCTAATCCGTCTGGGTACGGAACCGCGACTTTATACAAAAGCATTCAGTCTAGTGAAGCGGACGTCGATGTGCTGCTCATCTGCTCAGGTAATTTAAATCTCGAAGTTAAAAAGCTTTACATATTTTCCGCTGAACGCCCTATTGA
>NW_008764279.1:0-522 GCF_000715545.1 Opisthorchis viverrini
TTAGTAAATTCGCGCTCTAATCATTTGAGGCTTCTCGCCCCAGAGGGTACATCAAAGCCGAAGAATTTCCTGTTCCAGATCTCTTATCTGAGATCGTTAACAAAATCAACATTGCTTGCCAGATCATCCTGGATCACCTGAATACTTCGGCCAGGTGGTATCCCGGTGCGGCGGTATGTGCATAATGAAGTCATTGGAGTCCGGATTGTTTTGGACATACACGTACACGAATGCTACATTTCTGAATAAATGTTCCCTTCGGTGATCAACTATTTTGAGAAAGTTGCATAAGTTTCATGGGGACACATGTATGCTCAGGGTCCACGAAAAGTGACCAATGGCGTGACTAGACGACCTTACCCTCAACACACAGCTGTGGCTCTCTCACCTCGACTAACCAAACAACTCAGTGAATGCTTAGTCCACCCTGATAGAAGCCGATCGACCGGTCTCTCTTCCGTATTTTTATTTTTGCTTCTGGTGAAGAGCACTCATGGTGGTCAACAAGTTGAGTCATGAAAC
>NW_008764280.1:0-522 GCF_000715545.1 Opisthorchis viverrini
CGTGTAAGTTACCGTTCATTAGATGGGCAATATCTGTCGTCCTCTTTTCCCGCCTCACAGTAATCTCCAATCACATTGGGCAAATTTCATCTTGACGAACGACCGGAGGCCTTTTTGTCAGCTCTCGAAAGTTTGCTACGGTTTGTCGGTTAATCTTGCTTTTTCAGTCAGTCTCCTTCCGCAACAACCGACTGCTACTGAAAATCCAGGCTTCCAACTCTAGTCGACGACCAGCGGCTAGTACAGACCAGCATTTGAACTAAAGTCACCGTTTCAAGGTTGCTAATCGACGAAGAGTAAAATGTGTATGAACTAGTTATTCTCCGAACATACAGCTGGTCAGCCTGTGACCCTCGGTATCCAGTCACTTCTCGCCTAATATAAACACTATCTTGGTTTGCGATATGGTCCATCATTATGCTGGACGCACATCTGCCTGTCTATACAGTGGTTAGTTTATCAAGACTTGTTCGAAGTGTAACCTGCGGTCCGAAAAGGGATCCACAAGTGTGTGTGTGTGTG
>NW_008764281.1:0-522 GCF_000715545.1 Opisthorchis viverrini
TGTTTTCAGCAGTTCAATTTGGCTTAGGACCTCAGGATAATCCAATGCATATATCCGGAAATTAATGACCGTGTTTCGAGTCCAGGCCCGGCATCTCGACTTGTCCTCATTTCTTTTTCTCGTGGAGAATGCAGTTTCCTTGTTGTTGCCGGCGTAGGTGGACGAGTGAGCCTTCAGTCGTACGAGCATTGAGCATTGGGTTCTATGGCCCAATTTCGACATCTCTTATATAGCAAAGTGTTCTACCTCAAACTAACTTAGATATATTAACATTCAGGCAAATCAGGCAATCCAGCTGAGTTGGTATTGTGGTGATGGACTTCTTTATACTAATTTAGCTCGTAGCGCGCTGGTACATGCCAAAACATTCCCAAAGTGTACTGGCTGCGGGAAACCGGCTGTTGGGGCCCAGTTCAAGCTCAACAATATGGTGTATTCAATCAGGAGATGTTATGCATGCCGAGACTTTTGATGCGCTGAAGCTTTCAGAGGAACAGTTCAGCATGTCTTATTTATGATGTT
>NW_008764282.1:0-521 GCF_000715545.1 Opisthorchis viverrini
TGGTGGGAACATGAGTCAAAATGTGATCAGTATTCACCTTTGAAGCTACTAGTTTAACCGTTATGCTATTTTGTGAGTTTAAATCCAACCGCTGGACCATCTGTCAACCATTATAGTGCCAACAAAGGAGACAAAGAATTCCAAACTGCTGCTTTGTGGATAAAGAGAAATTCAGCCCAATGAAACCTGTTCGCAGTAAAATTGCGAACGTTTGTGTGTTTCCACGCAAGTCCCGAAAAGTGTTTCCACTTTTCTGGGTGATCAGCATGGTACTCAAAGAAAGACGTATCGCTCAATTCAAAGCTCAAAACACTGCCAGGATTACCACTGATTTTGTCTACGCCTACAGAAAAGTGGAATTACGCTTGCCTTTTCGCATGGTGCAAACTGAATGGGAAGTTTTCAACTTTCAACACCAATCCATCCGCTTTCATTGACAAAGCATCATATTAAAAAAATGAAGATACATTGAAATGAGTCTGTTATAGCCTCAGAGGTGTCGAGGCAAGTCTGCGCAAACC
>NW_008764283.1:0-521 GCF_000715545.1 Opisthorchis viverrini
TTGTATTTTGAAACTTGGCTAAAGTTGTAAAAACTTTATCTTAGGTTAGCTTGACGTTATCTTTTTCCGTTAATTTTTGCACTATCTGGTTTCCTATTCTGCTTTAACCAGGTTTGTTAATATATGTAATAAGTAATAAGTAATAATAAGGGAGAAAGGTGTTTAAAGACTTTTCCAATTCTAAGTAGAACAAATTAAATTTTTCCGATCACGCCTGCAGTTAGTTTCGATAGAGAAGGAAAGAGAAATGGCCTATATAATGAGCGATCAAACGTGATAAACTCATGTGCAAAGTATACAAGTTTTATTAACTGGAAGAGCGAAACAAACTCAAATACATCAGGCTACAGCACAACAGCAATTCAGGAACAACCACTCAAAATATGCAACCGAAACCAGAAGTCGGGGTGACAGCCAAACGAATGTGGAAAGCCAGAATGCAACACATTAGAAATCGGCGAACGATCAATCAGACCATGAACAAAATATCTCCAGACGGAAACTACTTAAAGCAGCAATCG
>NW_008764284.1:0-521 GCF_000715545.1 Opisthorchis viverrini
TTTTGCCAACCCCAGAAGTCCTAAGTCTAGTTCCTTTTCACCATGACAAGGAAAACTCACCTTCTGAACCTGTTAGCTGGCCGATTTTCTGTCCAGCTACTCGCTTGTGGTTCTTGTTGATACTGGATTCTCAAGTCGCTATTGCGTTTTCTATTGACGTAACGGATACAAGTTGAATCGTCTTTATTCATTGGGCGAAACATATCTCAGTGCACTGAGTGCACTATAGGTTCCGGGATTTGGACACGCTATCGATCGTTTGAAACCTTGTACGGGTAGGAAACGTTTTGCGCTTCAGTTTCTATTTGTCGTCAAAAACCCTCTGGAAATATTGAGGTTCACGACATACACAACCTCTTTATGAGATCGGATCCCTTCATTTTGAAATGCTTCCTGCATATAAACCCCACACGAGAGATAGTTCGAGCATAATCACTTTGAGTTTTACGGGTTTTTGTTCTTTTCTTACCTTTGATAGGTATATGACTGAGCGTTTAGTCGATTCAAGCGGAAATCTATCC
>NW_008764285.1:0-521 GCF_000715545.1 Opisthorchis viverrini
AAGACTGGCTTCACTTACAGGACGAAATCCGCACTGAAATACCAAAAACTGGATGGCAGGAAATGCTGATGTTGTATCTACGGAAAACTGATATTTCTTTGGATGGTTCATAATTGAGAATAGCTAGGTTATTCCGTCTGTGAGGGGCTGTTCATCACTACTTCGGTGTGCATCCGGTTCGATGCATCATGCGGGAGAACTGTGAGCAGTAGCAACACAGAACTATCATTGTAGCAGACAAACAGGCAGCTCATGGATCTACCAGAAAACGAGAGAAAACGGCGCTTAAGAGAGTACACTACTTATAAGGCTTCTGAAAATTATTCGACATCACTCGACCGGCTGCATTCTTCTTTAGGCTTATCATGTAAGCCCAGTCCCTAAGTTAATGTCAGTCATTCCTATGTTCTACTCGAAACCAAATAGGATCGAATTCAGTAAGTACTCTCATTTGAACACTAATTCGGTTCTAACGGGGGACTCAACTCTCTGTGATATTCTACAACTGAATGTCCTGCTGG
>NW_008764286.1:0-521 GCF_000715545.1 Opisthorchis viverrini
CTATTTTATACGTAGACACCAAGACCGCTTTGGGAACTATGCCTCAGGGCGCCGGGGGTTCTCGTTACAACGGCCTAACGTGATTTCCCGTACTCCGAGTGCAAAATTCTTTCATTACTCAGCTTAAGTGTTCACTAATGGACTCTCGTGGCTTGGTGCGCCAATGGAATAAATCTGTGGATTGGGGGAGCTGCCCTTCGACTCCCGGGTGCGTCAACGATCCTAGTTTCCAGTTTCTTCCACCAATGAATAAGTGCTGAATAGTATTTCCTTTCAGCTCTGTTGGTTTCATCACTTATCGGAAAGACAAGACAATAGACCAGAATAACCCAGTTTCTGAGACACGTTCTTACACGTGACATTAAGAGCTGCGCTGGTTAGCCACTGTACACAAACGTAACTAACTAAGATGAAACCAACTGACAGCCCCGTTTCTACATCGGATGACGTAGAGGGAAAAAATATTTGGGTGTGCGCTAAGCCAAATTATGGATATCTCAAACCACGTTTGAGTAAGTTAC
>NW_008764287.1:0-521 GCF_000715545.1 Opisthorchis viverrini
TTTGATCAAGTGTGGCGCTGCTTTCACAGCTGTACATCAAACACACGGAAAATGCATCAATAATATCTACTATGTTGTCGCGTGTGCGGTCTTTATTTTTGTTTGGGGTTTTTCGTCTATGGGGAACTCTGAACTCAGTTGTAACTTCTATTTATGCTACTAAATCCCCTAACATCAAATAGGTCTCTCAAATCAAACAAACAACAGAAAGTTAGCGGATCATCAACTCTTCTGAGGACACAGCCGGTTCATTGAACTCTTCTCGATTTTTGGTTAAATCGGATTTTATAACGGAATTTGAAGTAGGATCTTGCAGGATAGTTTCACGGGCATCTCCAGAGGACGCGAAAAAGGTCATGATGGCATCTGGTCGACGTCTAAAATTACGCACGAAGGCGCGTTTTCGATTATGCCGCTTGAAAGTGAACTGCTGCAACTAACATTTCGTCTGATATAAATTGCCAGCATTTATGGTGATTGTGGGCGAATCAAATTTGACTCACTTTCGAAAGCACGGTTTT
>NW_008764288.1:0-521 GCF_000715545.1 Opisthorchis viverrini
TGGTGTTTAACAGGAGGGGTTTAACAGCTGTACGTGTAATTCCGAACTTTAACGAGGTGTTCTCTAACGCAATTATAGACTTAAAACGTTTCCTTGTTCATGTGCCTTGCGACAAAAATCAATGGCCTTCAGATGTTTGCTACCACGAAATTTCAGCTGAGTGAAGATCACAAGGTTGAACAAATAGAAGCTAGCTTTCATCTTGTCGAGAACCTAACCGCAAATAGTGGAGAAAATAGCCCAAAACGATTCTTCGATCATCTCGGAGAAGATTGTCAAGAAGTCCAATTTTATTTTGCTATACGCACGCTGACAAAATATATCGTTGGTAATTGAAACGACTCCTACTTCAGCTTTAATCTTGGAGGTCCCCACTTTTGTTGTGTTTATCTTTCAGTGTTGCAAGCGACGTGGTAAGCTTGCTAACGGTGTGGAAAAAAGTATCCAAATTCGAACGTCGTTGAAATACTAAAGCAAGAAGTGTAGGGTGCATTGCTGTCATACCATGTAATAATGACTGT
>NW_008764289.1:0-521 GCF_000715545.1 Opisthorchis viverrini
GTATATCAGCTGATAACGTCTAAATGCACGGATCTGGAGGTCCAGTAAGAAGGACAAACAAATAATAGTACTCGCTTGGCCACAGTTTTGCTGCTCGGGGAACCAAAAATAATGTTAATTTTACTGATCTCTGCGATACTGTACGAGCTACGTTTCCGGGCAACAGTAAGCCCCGTGTTGCCCGGTGACTTCGCAGCCACATTATGCAGAAGTCATGCTTCATCGGTTCTGGTGGCCTCCGGGAGCGGATGAAGGCTGTGGCATTTCGCCCAAAAGTAAAACAGATAATCTAGATTGAATCTCACAAAGACCCTCTCATCATTCACGTAGGCGTACATGCCAATAGGAATGGCGAAACGATTACGGAAATGATGCTCACGTGATGAATGGCACCATGATGTTATGGTTAGCCAGAACCTTAGAAACACAAACTATGTTGGCAATCTAATCGATTATCTAAGTTAGCAGGTTAGAATTAGCACCAGTAAGAGTAAAATAAGGATAAGGTTAAGAAAAAGATA
>NW_008764290.1:0-521 GCF_000715545.1 Opisthorchis viverrini
TCACAGCACTGACCATGACAAACCACTTATCTTTCTTAGGGAAAATAATGTTGGTCTGTTGACTGTCACCCTATTATCACCCCAGGTCTACAAATTCGAATAATATCGATTGGTCACATGACTCTTCTCCCGAATTCATCTGTAGTGTTTTAATAAAAACCTGCTGCACAAACATAACTGTCTTGATGAAAAACTAGTAAACTGAATCAATTAAGCGTACGTAAACCGATTTTTATGGCCTCCAACACCAAAATATGCAGATTTTTCTGTGATTTTTAACCAGAATTCTACACTTTTATTCAACCTTGTCTGTTAGACTAAGCGGATTAAACCTGAAGCACCGTGTGATGTCTGCGATTAACATAAATGCGCTTCTCAATGGTCGTCTGGCAGTACTTGTATTGAAAGTAAAAGGGGAATCACTATCACTTTTCTTTTATTAAATTAGTTACCTTTACTGGCAGTTCGGTCTTGAACCAATGAACCAGATACTGTGTCACGTTACCTGACTGGGAAGTCCT
>NW_008764291.1:0-521 GCF_000715545.1 Opisthorchis viverrini
ACACGATCTCCTCGCATAATCTGCATGAATAGATGATATTAACTTGAGGTTTTACGCTAGTTCACTAACGGTGTTCAATCTACCGGTAAGAAAATCGGACCCACTCACAAATGGTTTTCGTTGAAATGTTGAATTGTGGATATGTTTAATCATCATATATCAAATAACACCCTTCCAGAATGCTGCTTTATTGTCTTCAATCAGCTGTCAATGTGAGCAGTGATATTTGGCGGGAACAGCAAGTAAATAACATATTTTAAAAGTCTCCACCACATTGCAACCACCAATCTGGACGACCAACAGAGTGTGGTGACCAGACTGCTAACTATTAACAAACCTGGCACGAGAGTGTGAGTCACCAACATCATTGTGGACAGCGTGACATCAGCGCTCAACAGTGATGCTTCACTGCAGTACAACCATGAGTTATTTGTGAAGAAAATAATAAAGATGGATGGGGAAGAGAATTGGTGCTACTTTACTACAATCATTGGCGAGATGGCCCAAGTGGTTGGAGCGCC
>NW_008764292.1:0-521 GCF_000715545.1 Opisthorchis viverrini
GCGACCTTGAAAACACCCTCTGAGCATACGCAGTACAAGTAAGACCCCAAGTATGTAATCTTCTATGGCTCTCAACTGCAGTGCTAGACACAACACTATGCTTACACACCCGGTATCATTCACATGTTTAGCAATCCCGTTAAGCAGACTTTCAGGCATGAAAATGTCCACTACCCATGTCTGGTCTGGTCATTAGAATAGGAAACCGATCGCTGACATGTTTATATTCTCAGTTCTGTAGAATTCGGTAAGGTAGGAGATTTTGTTCAGTCATTTTCCGGAAAATCTTGTGTGTGCTCTGACTAATCTTTCTTTATCTGTTAACCTTTGCAGGCGAGCCACCGTCACCACCATGGTTGATCGTTACAGCGACTGTCACTTGCTTTTGCCTGTGCCTGCTTGCAACATCCTATCAGACCGCACCAAATTGTCCACTTTCTGGGTCACTAACAGTGAGTCGACAGTAATCGATGTGGCAGTTCATGTCTAGCTAATCGAGCCAGAGACTCATGGTGTGTGAG
>NW_008764293.1:0-521 GCF_000715545.1 Opisthorchis viverrini
TATCACAAACCAGGATCAAATCTCCGCAGATTGTCTGATTGGCATTCCCTCTTGACTTCCTTGACAAGATGTTTCCATTTATCGGATTTCACATTCTTGACACCGATTTTTTCTGTTTTAAACGCCTGTAGTCCGCACAGTTTCGTACGATCCACCCAGTGTAGACAGTTCTGAAAAGGGCGGAAATGTGGGATTAAATGACTATCTTTCATCTCCACACGTTCCCAGCCAAACACAGAAATCAAGTTGACTTTCCAAAGTGTTCTCGACGAAACAGAAGAACAAGAAGCAAAGGATGTCCTCTACAGGCTAACGTAGACAATTCTCCTATCTTAACAATTTTATTGCTCAGGCTATCTCTGGGCCTATCCGACTAGATTCCTGGAAGACTTGTAGTAAAACGCTAGACGGTCGGTGTTCGCTCCCTTTTATGGTGACCTTCATCTAGGCTGTCAGCCACCGACTCAGAATTTTCTACCCAAGTTTTCCATGGATAAGGATGTGAACATCACTACTTAATT
>NW_008764294.1:0-521 GCF_000715545.1 Opisthorchis viverrini
CCACCAGCTTTTAAGATAAGCGAAGGGGTACCCTCAGGGCTTTGAAAATTGGAGTCTCTAAGGCCGACGATAGACGAAGTTATGTCAGACAAAGTAAACGAGACTGTGCAGACAGTGGACTTGTCTCGTCAACAGATGGGGTCACCTGGTAACCGGGCGGAGAGCAGTGAGTAGATAGGGTCGAAGTGGAGGGGAACAGCAGCTAGCGAAGCAAGAGTTCATGAATTCTGCAACACCAGCCGGGTCAGACAGGGGCTTTTCGTCAGCAGCCACAATATTTGGAAGTGCGGGTGAATCTGAGAAGCAACGCCTAAGAAAGGGGCACCTCAGCTTCTCCGGTTGAAGAGAACGGGCTACGGCGATAGATTCCTGGCACTTTTCAAGAACAAGTTTGGCAGCGGTAATCTCATTCATCAGTTCATTTATTAGAATAAGGGGGTGAGATCATGGAAGTGACGAGGGTGCCTACGATGTTTCGGACAATCGTGTGGCCGAATGGCAACCCGAAACATAGGAAGCAA
>NW_008764295.1:0-521 GCF_000715545.1 Opisthorchis viverrini
ATGGTTTGACTGTAATCGGTCTCGCGTGTTCGTACGACGTGGCCTTGGGTACAGTGTTCACGTCTTGATTGATAGTCCCACGCAAAAATACTTGCACCCACCTCAAACTAAGTCATCTTGTGGGCCGGGGACGAGCTGTCGGTTTCGAAGACGGACGGATTGATAGTCCATAATTTTCGGCTTAGGAGTGCTTCAGAAGGCGATTTCCGGTCTTCCAAAGGTTCATTCGAAGTGGTCCGACAGGCCAGAAAAAAGCCATGAAGGACTTCGACGAATTTCCTTTCCCCTTGAGATTCGAACAGCGCCACTTTGAACATATAGACAAAACGTTCTGCCTGGCCGTTTGACCGAGGGTGGTACGGTGGCAACGGACGTACGTGGTAACATTTCTCCGGTAGAAGTCTTGAAAACAGCTGAAGCTAGACTGCGATTCATCACCCGACACCAGAGTCCCCGGAAAGTCACGCTGGCCGAAGAACTGTGCAAGATTCGCATGGTGCTGGTTGTCGGGACAACAGACA
>NW_008764296.1:0-521 GCF_000715545.1 Opisthorchis viverrini
TGGGGCAGGATCAGGGATTTGCATGCGCTTGCTCTCTGTAGAACGATTTCAGCAGAATATAGTGTTTTGATTCGTTTAGCATTGCCGCACATTGTCATCATCCGTCTGATTACGTCCCGTTCTTTCGTTAACTGTAAACAAAGCGTTTCATCAAATTTTCAACCTTCTAATTATTTTCCTTCACTAGCCATCCAAAACATAATATCATCTTTTTGGGTGACTTCATTAAAGCAAGAGAAAAAGTTCTATAATGCTCTAAACACCGCAGCCTGTAATGGAACGGCATTCGCAATCCCGTCACACATTGAAACTACGTTTACAAGGTCATCTGCGCTGGTTTGATTGGACAAATTCTAAATAAGATGAAGTCAGTTTTAGTTTCACCAGAGTTCGGTGCAGGACCGCAACTGCACGAATGTGTTTCCACGATGCGCCAAAGAGAGAATACATCAGTCGTACCCCACTGAGTGGACCGACACGAATGTTCAGAACCCAAACTACACTTCAGTTTCGTGAGTTTT
>NW_008764297.1:0-521 GCF_000715545.1 Opisthorchis viverrini
ACAAGTAGAAAGAACAAGCTAAACCAAGGAGCCGAAACAACAGTCCGAAGTTAACTTATATGTCATCCGAATCAGCAAATAGGTATTCAGCTAATCACTTCTGCGTTAACAGTATCAAAATCTGGAGTTTAATATTTATTGGAACACTCCAAGTATAAGCTGCGACACTACTCGTGAAATGGAATAACGTAATGATTCTTGGTTTATTCTGTCGTAGTATACAATAATTTCGTCAGAAAAGGATAACGACAATTCGTTTGCTCCGGAAGATCTGATAGCTATGACTGTCGACCAAATTAATCAATTCTGCTATTGACTTGTGGGTACAAGAAAACCCCGGTTGGACAATACACAGAGTTTTTTCTAGATGTTGACATTCAGCAACGTATTTAGGCTATCTTCTCCAACGTCCGTATTTCCACAACACTCGCCCTGTCTACTGCCACCGATCCCATTCAGCACACCCAACATTCGCATGCCTTTTGGTACACAGAGGTGAACCCTACCTTATGCAAGCCATT
>NW_008764298.1:0-521 GCF_000715545.1 Opisthorchis viverrini
TGGTTTGCAAATGAGTGTATTTCGATAATAAAGGTTTTTCTACTTATTTTACTGGACAGAAGCTTAGATACGAAGCAATTGTTTGGTGATTGACAGCAAATGAATCAGAAGTGCAGGTGTGAGAATTTGTGAGGATTCAGTTAATGAAGAGCGTACGGAGGGATCCTCAGGCCAAAGAAGGTTTGATTTGGGTGTCCCACCTTCAGCCTTCAACTCAAAAACCTGGCCCAAAAGGAAGTAGGGGCACATGGAGTAGAGGACCATCCCCCGAGTCGCTGATTCAAAAATCTGAACCTCGAGACAGCGGTTTTTGAGGTTTTCTTGAGAGACCTTTCCTGGAGACTACCACTAAATATTCTGATCCTTTTGGATGGAGAAGCCTTGCCTGGCCCGAGAACGTGAGGAGTAAGTCATAACCGGCGGAATCTTAATGCGGCTGCGCACAGCAGTCATCTTTTGAGACATTTGGTTGTGGAATTATTTTGACCGTACTGAATGATGCGCCAGGGGTCACAGTCAAC
>NW_008764299.1:0-521 GCF_000715545.1 Opisthorchis viverrini
CCTTGTGCTAGCCTCAACTTCATCAGCACCATTATCAATGACTGTAGAAGCCGCGTTTTTGCTGTACGATGCCCTCGTTCGCGTGTGATCTGGGTTGATAGGTGCAGCTATCTACGCGCTATAGGCGGTAGCTAACATTAGATGGGACGTGAATACAGACACCTATGCGGAGTCTTCATCGGAGAGATTGTGAGGGGACGCTGTGCAAGCCAGCGGAACTACTGAGTGTGATCATCTCGTCTATCATGACCGGGATATTTCTCCCGAAAATCATTCGACGTATGTATTACGGATCCATACTCGAGCAATTCTTCGTTGATATCGATTGTCAATTTTTTAATCGTTCTAAACGAGCGGCGTCCAGGTTTCTGACCCGTGTCACTACATGGAGCGCGCCGGAGTATTGCAAGCTTGAAGCTCGATAGATAAGCTGATGCTGCTTCTGCGCCACAGTTGATACACACTTGCAAAGCCTGCTTTGCCCTCCCAATTTCATTCATCTCTCGATGCGGATGGAAATA
>NW_008764300.1:0-521 GCF_000715545.1 Opisthorchis viverrini
AATTACCTTCAAAACAAAACCCAATGGACGAGGAATTTCTAAAGCTCAAACAAAAGTGGTTTGATATCGACCGTTCGAACGGGAAAACTGATTCTCATTGGCTGCAACTCGATACTCACGTGCTGCCAAGTAAACTAACACATACTCAGTCTAGAAAATCACTGAACAGAACTCAAACAAGGAGTCGCGAGGGGGAAACACAAAGAGTGCGGTAGAAGGGGGCCTTTGCTTCTGATCGTATCGATTTTGTCAGCCTCCGGGGAAAGTATGGCTCCAATCATTCTATGTGGAATAATTCCAGAAAAATCGAAGCCCAAGAGGAAGTATTCCGACTTTCGACAAAAGCGGATACTGAATGAGAAAACAAGATGTTTTTGTGGACCAAAACGGGTTTCCTAAGGAAGAATCGTAAGGTAAAAGACGTTGTAACACACTTCGAAGCGCGAGGGGTGAGATACTACCAGGTTGCCCAAGTCTGAACAAAAGCAGTGGAGATGCCGGAGTTGGGTTCGAACCACGGG
>NW_008764301.1:0-521 GCF_000715545.1 Opisthorchis viverrini
CTTGGACATGCTTATGAATATTTTCTCACCAGTTACGGCAAAATTATAGCTCACCATTAAAATGTGGTTTTGCTTGTGTAAGCAGCAAATTGGTAAATGTCAGTTTTAGGTAAAGATGCGGTGGACTAACTGAGTTTACTCATGCCGTTCTGATTCAAACAAATAAAAAATAAACCAATCAAAATAGACCATAAATGAATGCATGTAAAATGGAATATTTTTACGTTGTATTTGTACGTGTTAGCGTTCTAGGCAAATCCCAAAATCCAAGGAGCTAAATACCATCATTATAAACTCGTTCTCTGGGGAGAAGGTTATTTTGTGAAAGGCATGTTTCGGAAATTTTAAGTGTACATCATGAATTGCTCTCAGCTTCGTTGGCTTAAATTGAGCTCCTGACGAGTCACAACCATATCGGCATAATCCTGAGCTCGGACAATGAATTTGCCTTACATTCAGAAGCGCACACAATTTCTTTAACCCTCTCTCACAAAAAGGGATGAGCTTTTCTAGCTTAAGCA
>NW_008764302.1:0-521 GCF_000715545.1 Opisthorchis viverrini
TAAAGAAAGTTTTGTTTACGACAGATGTCAGTGCGTATATTGAAATTGTGAAACTCTATTAATCTCTTGGTGAAAGCGCTACCGCTGTACATCATGGTTACAAAACCAAACATGGCGTCATCGAAGATCCCTTCACCGTGTCGACTACCACACACTTGGTTGCGAAATTTGAGTCCACTGGATCTCTATTAGATTTTCCTGGCAAAGAGAGAAAGTCTCTGAGTGATGAAAGAGCGCCCATTGTCTCATACTATGAGACGCCACCTTCATCTCTACCCTTATCATTTCACTTTATTACAAAACATCACGGAAGTAGACAAGGAGCAACGTGTCACGTTCGCTAACTGGCTGCTAGGCAGAGAAGAAATCGTTCCTAACATTTTATGGAGCAATGAAGCAAATTTTTCTGTGGATGGCATAATCAACAAGCACAATTGCGTGGCGTGATATGGTCAAGCTCCTCACGAGTGCCTCACCCCTAATCTCCATTCCCCTGATCTCTGTGTGTGAATGGGATTCTC
>NW_008764303.1:0-521 GCF_000715545.1 Opisthorchis viverrini
TTGTATATCTAGGGCGGTCATATGCATGGAAAACGACATCGTCCGTTTACTAAATGTTCTGGAGACAGGTAACGAAGAATAACCAGTAATCATTTAACTGTAACAGCCATTCGGTACCTAGCGGCACGAGGTCTGATGTACTGCCAGGTCACCAAAGCCCGCCGGAGTTCGAACCATGGATCTTCTGGTCAGTAAGTTCGTGCCTTAACCACTGATCTATCTCAAGCTCAGGTAACGAAGAACAAAGTATTATGTTAGTAATGAAGTTTTGGAGAAAGGACAAGAGGCATCAAGATTGTCTGAGCATTTTTATAGCTTGCAAGCATTACCGTGTTTGTGGTTTTTGTTGCAACCGTGACAAATCCCTATGGGAGTCGTTTTTCTTAACTTGTGGGCTGCGTCTATCAAAGTGAATGCTGTTACCACATCCAGATGTGTGTATCGCAGTTGTATCGGTTTTATCGAACTTCCAGTGCTCCAAGTGTGTGGAGGCGAGATGACTCAGTGGTTAGAACGCGAAT
>NW_008764304.1:0-521 GCF_000715545.1 Opisthorchis viverrini
TTCCGCGGTTGCTACAACAACATCAACACGTAGCTCTCCGATGCTGCACTAACAGGCGGACAATTAGTGTCCTTGTGCGTGCGTATGAGCCCGTCACATGCTAAGCGCGGCCCAGTGACGCGAAGTTTTGGGTGTGGCGTGACCAACAAACCTCATCCAGCTCTTCCACCCTTGCTCAGACATTTCTCATTGGCTGACTAATTCGCTACCACTCGCATTTGATTGGATAGTCGGTTCCACCATATTTTTCCCTTGGGCTTGTACCTCCAATCTGTCTACATTTGTACGTCGTTCATTTTCGTCGCGAATTTCATTTATCCTATGATTTGTGTTGAATTGCAATCTGATTTATCGATCAATTCAGATTGGAAATTTATCCTCCTCGCTTGAAGAAGTCGAACGGCTGACCAAATCGATCGTGGAACGTACCACCCTCGCGCCACTGAGTCCGCAGACTGAGCGCAGGAGACAGCTAACTGAAAAAGCTTTGTTTGAACTAAAGGTAAGCCGGTATTTTTGCG
>NW_008764305.1:0-521 GCF_000715545.1 Opisthorchis viverrini
GGTCAATAAATTCGCGCTCTAACGACTGAACCATCTCGCCCTGAGTACAGTTGTACTAAGATGGTCACTCTGGTGAGCGAACGGTACGCCATTTAGTGATGGTGGTGATAGCTCGGGTTCGCGCGACTGTTCATACGTTCACACACTGTTCACACGACTGTTCCAACGAACGTATGGTGTACGAGTAAACAAGCAGGTGGACTAAACCAACTGGCGCGGAAAACAGGGGTCTACGAACCATAGATTACCCCGAACTACTACGTAGGTCTTGAATAGAAGAGGACCGTTCTCCCGGTAGTGTTTATTGTTTTCTGTGAAATGCGTCTAACCCAACAATCTAGTACCAAAAATCAAGTGCGATACCTGGTTTGTATAATAACAAGTTAAAATTTCAACTTCCCCGCTAATTATGGAGTTATTTGAGAAATAGAAGTGTGTAGTTTGGGATGGATGTTCATCTTTTTTGGGAATTTCGAAGGAGAATGCAACAGACACCAGAATCCCATAAACGAGAGATTCAG
>NW_008764306.1:0-521 GCF_000715545.1 Opisthorchis viverrini
TGTACGCAATGAGATTCCAGAACACAAGACTAACACCCAAGGGCTTTTTCACCGTGCACCACTCGTTTCTTGAAGCTGACGGCAGTGTTTCGAGAATAGATACTCATTACTCTTACAGGTAACAAATCCAATGGTTTGTGACCAGTAGGACCGAATGCGTCCCAAGGAAGCCCATTTTGGCGGTACACTCGTGCAAAGCAAACCCGTGGCTGAATATTATCAGGTTGGGGTTTGCTTATAGGCTGCAAGAATCTAATGAACACATGGATAAAACGGCGGCCTGTAAGGCGACTACAAAATCGTAAAAGAAATAGTTGTCACACCACATGAAGCCATTTGTCCGGTGTCGATTGTACACCTCAATGAGAATTGAATCTCGTTAGGACCGGTAGCTCTGCTTTACTGCGAGAAATGTTTGACATCCATAAACTACCGTCGTGGCGCACAGACCTCTCAAATGCCGCAGAGTGCAAAGTTCAAAAAATTACAGAAAGCTCTGGTGCGCAGCGAAGGCATGATAA
>NW_008764307.1:0-521 GCF_000715545.1 Opisthorchis viverrini
GCAGCAGGTTGCCGGCGCATATGCGAAGATAGGATGAGGTGACATTTGCCCTTTAGCGCCGTCGCGTTCGTGGGCGCCTTAGATAAACCTACAAAATACAACCAAATGCATCTCCACTTATTATCGTGTGACAATACCCACATATGTGGCCACTTTTCAAAGATTTTGCTACGGCGGTTGACGGCTCGTTCTAGGCCAAATTAATTTTATTCGAACTGACAAGCTTACTTTCCAAATCTAAGAACTTAAAGTGCTGCAGTACAGCCAAACTTACTTGATAATTTTAGGGTAAACTGTGGCCAATAAAGGAAAAGAACACAACCGGCACCGAAAGTTTAAACAAAAATCGTGATGCAATACAGCATCTCGTCGACCTGTGGAATTCCGGACATCATGGGCTCCATCTATGGTGAATTTTATATCACCACAAAATCCTCGCCAAAATAGTACTGATAATGGAAAATGTTAAGCTGGATAGGGAAAACGGCTAGCCTGATATCTTCACCGGATGTATCCGGACA
>NW_008764308.1:0-521 GCF_000715545.1 Opisthorchis viverrini
GGACGAAGCAGGGCGTGATCCAACTCTGTACAGGTGATTCAAAAGGAGCTATTGTTTTGAACACAAGACCGTTATCTACGGACGGTTGATAAGTGGTCAACCTGAATGCTCTATTGGTGTTCCAGTTTTTATTGCCAAGGTGTTGTTCACTGACGACGAGAAGAAGGATAGTAACACGGTAGAGAGGATGAACTAAGTAAATCATTGTACACAAATGGTAAGTGAAGGTGCGCCAGGCTGTTCTGCTTTTCCCAGCAAGTAAATATTACGATGGGAAAGAGAAAAGCAGAGTAGGTTGCAAAGCCACGAGTAATTTCCAGATAACCGACCTGTAGAAAGCCCAGCTGAAATATCCAATAAGAGGCAGTATAGCTGACTTGCAAGCGGAAGTAGTCAAAGTTGGGCGAACCTTTCAAGAATTAGCCATTCCAGCTCTAGATGGCCAAGTGAAGCGAGCGACATTGACAGCAAAGCTTGTTGGTTTAAAACAAAGTCCCGACTTTTCTCTCTTGCTCAATCCG
>NW_008764309.1:0-521 GCF_000715545.1 Opisthorchis viverrini
AAGCACTCATGAAGACATTAGGATTTAGTAACCGGTTTCACGGATGTTCCAACACCACTTCCAACCCCAGCGAGTGGAAATTTCAGCCCACGCTATGAATGTTCCTTCCCCGTTGAGTTCTGTACAACACGGGGTTGAATGATATCGGCAGTAATACAAAGGTTGTTACATTCCTGAAAAAGGCTTACCTGTAAATGGCTTGTAAGAACTTTCTTTGGTGTACTCGCACACGTTTGGGATTGACTGTTGGCATCAGTCGGGCATTTTTGTAAAGCAACCAGGTCTCACGTAGCACGTTGGCAGCGCAGTGCTTTACCTGTGGAAGGACATGGCTGAATAGAGCTCAACTTTGCATGTTATGGTAATAGCTGTGTTATGGAAACACCAGTACCAGAAGTCCCACAGTTTTGTTTTTCCAAACCTATGCGCGATACTTGAAATCAGATACTAACCGAGACCTAGCGCGACTCTTTTGTAACAACGTTTTCTGAAATAGTAGTAAGGTGGCTTCCCTTCAGTGA
>NW_008764310.1:0-521 GCF_000715545.1 Opisthorchis viverrini
TGACCTTATCACGCCTGACAGTCTGCAAAGTACACAGGTTGGATTTAGCACCACTGCTCCACCATTCGACTACATTTACTGTCTCGATTCAGTTTGTTATGTGACATCGCGTCAGGCCACTCAGCTGAATTAGCCCGTTTGGGATCATGTAACAAGATACCGCATGAAACGAATTTAATTCACTTGTGTTCCCAAGCTCGAGAATCATATTGAGTGATTTTCTGAATAAAGCTATGTGATGAGTTGGGCTATCCACGTACGCCGACTGTCCACTGCTGAACTGGGCAGCAGAAGCTTCAACGTCCTTGAATGTTGCGTTACCGAGTTCATTGGTCCACTGAAACACGCGAAGCCATCGATTGCTAACGAGAAATATCCAATCCACGATAGGAAGCCTCTCGCGAGGTAAGTCGTATATATGTGGATTCTATCCGTTATCTAGTGTATAAAAACACCCTGTAACTGTAACTGTAACCCTGCGTGACGACCCCTATACGAACCGAACCAAATTGTTTTTTCTA
>NW_008764311.1:0-520 GCF_000715545.1 Opisthorchis viverrini
TCTTTGAAGACGATAGCGAAGCACAAGCCGTGTTGAATAAGGATATCATCATCATACCATATTTTGGCATGCTCCTTGCAAATTCAAAGTGCTCCAGAACATGCCATCTGCAAACATACCCCTTACAATTCAAGAAGAACCACTGGAGATTGTGAAAAACTTTACTACCTCGGTAGTTGTAGTAGCTCTGCCGGAAGTGTGTCCGATGAAGTCAGTGCAACAATCTCAGAGGTTCGAATCACGTTTGTTAATTTGCATCACTTGTGGCGTCAAAAAGACATCTCACTGGATCTTAAGGATTGTGTGCACCAGGCTACAGTAAGAGTGGTGTTGTTGTATGGGTGCGAGAAATGGCCTCTGTGGGCATATGATGTGCGCGTCTTCAGGTTTTTTACCCCCGATGTCTCAGAAGCGTGGCTGGTTGTGGGTGATGTTAGCGTGTCAGTAACGTGGCGATTAGAAAACGGGTAGTCGGTTGCGCTGCAGGCACATCAATCCGAGAAAACATCCAACATCATCG
>NW_008764312.1:0-520 GCF_000715545.1 Opisthorchis viverrini
GTGGACTAGCACGTAAGTACAACCGCGATGAGAGATTGATGCAGGATCCCACCGCATGTCCCGATGAAATCGAGTCACCCAAGTGGATATAATTGACTAATCCAAGCCAACTATGTTTAGAAAACATGACTGACTGAACATTTAGACCGGTAGATGAGAGTAAGCTCTACGTGTTTTTCAAAACTCTAGCCTACTCTCACATCCCTCGTGGTGGCTCTGATCAGATTATCACTATCCGCGTGCAATGAGATGCATGGAACTCGGCAGTGAACTTGAGTGTCAGTTAGTGCTCACGTAGCTGTCAATCTGTATGACAATCTGTGGTGAATCATCGAAAATGACAGCATTGGTGCTTCCCACCGTGAATATGAGTTACATTTAAGATCCTTCAAATGCAACGTTATGTGTCATTTTATGTTGTCAAACATTACAGTGGTAAAGAGTGCTTTCTCTTGGATGGCCTCCGCAATAACGGAATTGACTGTCAAAAAAATTAACATGAAAATACTGAAAATATGGA
>NW_008764313.1:0-520 GCF_000715545.1 Opisthorchis viverrini
CACTACCGTTCAGCAAGTCACAACAATGATGGGTTAAGCCCCGATTTTAACCCAGTTGCCATGAATCAGGCATGGAGAATTGTACGGAAAGAATAATTTGAATCGTTGTAGAAGGGCGCCTATGTAAACGCGGTGGTTGAGCCACACCTCTCCGTTTTTTTCATACTGTTTGGTTGAGGTAGTGAATGGAGTCGGTAAACAATGGGTCCTTTGCTTAAAGTGTTGTGGTTCTGTGGGACCCTATTGAGTAAACAACCTTTGAGGATGATCACAAACTCGGTTTCACTGTGCGGCGTCGACTTCATTCACGGTTCCCCAATTTATCACAGGTTCGAAACGACCTCCTTGGTTTGCTTCACCTGATCCCCGTGGACAAGCAGCACCGATTTTCCTACAAATTTATCTACGATCGTTTGACGCGTCTGTGGCCCGAAATGACCGATGCCATGCAAACGCTAACGCAATGGAGTCAATGTCCGACCAACACTAGCAGTCCGGGTGGTGCTGTGCCCGACTGGTT
>NW_008764314.1:0-520 GCF_000715545.1 Opisthorchis viverrini
ACCTTCCGGTCAGTAAATTTGCCCTCTAATCAATTGAGTCATCACGCCCTGCTTGTTAAAGATAAGTCTGGAGGCTACCAGTTCTCAAACGTCCGATCGATTGCAGCTCCGTTCTCTTCACTGCTTTCAAAATTGGTGGCAAGCGTCGTTTGCAATTGAATATCACATGTAGTTGATTAAGGCTGCCTTGATGAAAAAGGAAGAAGCAGACGAGGTCAGATTGGTATTTTTAGAACATCCTGATTACGCTCCTGGACTTTGATGGCGGTGTCGATAAATGTCTAACGAATATTCTTTGTGAGTCTTAGACAAGTAAGTTACATTTCACCCAGATCCCAGTTGTTTCCTCATTATCCCTTCGTACATTCTTCAATGTCCAGACCTCTCGTCGCCTGGGGTAGACTGCCGAGGTTGCCGCGGTGTCTCAACTTCTTGTTGTACTAAGTTAAATTTTCTCCAAGACATCTTTCACGTCGAGGTCGAGATAGTTCAGGGGTTAAGGTGTGAACTTACTGACAGG
>NW_008764315.1:0-520 GCF_000715545.1 Opisthorchis viverrini
TGGCCAGAATGCGAGCCAATCAGGATCGAGTATTTTTTAGCTCGGCGCTTCTCGCAGCATCACAAGGATTTTAGTGTGGCCTTGCGGGAAATTCCATGATAATTCCATGATTACATTTGTGGCAATTTTTCTTAGTTTCCATAAAGCTTTTCCAAAGCTACTGGTCTTTTGATTACCCCATTAGGCGAAACAGGAGTCCAAGATCCGACATAAGGACTGTTATACCGCCCGAAATACATGACACCTCCCTAAATCATTACTGCATGCAATTTTATGCCACAAGAGAGTTTTAACATGCCGCAATAACATTAATGGGATATCATTTGGGCAAATGCCAGGGATACCATGAAATATCACATAACTCAGGCCACTCCACGAGAAGCATTACGAACCCCCAGAGAGATTGAATTCTTCTCAGCACTAGGAACGTGTGTTGAGGGGCTAATAAAAGCAAACTTAACGACTTGTTGCATGCATGCTTCGACCTCAACGGAAAACAGACCAACTTACTTCGTTTCGG
>NW_008764316.1:0-520 GCF_000715545.1 Opisthorchis viverrini
TGTACCTGAAGGAAAACGCTCCGTCGCTGGCAGTGGTAAGCAAGCTTGGAACTGTCAAGGCACGGGCACGCCCCTAAACTATCCATCAAAACGCTACATCCAACTGATGCGTCACGTGAATATACGGGACTCCAGGCAGACAACGACCACTGGCTATCGATCGACCAACACCACACGGTTGTCACAAGGACGCCGTGGTTCACTGACCTTTGCGTGCTTTTGCTATCTCGTTTGTGCTACCTCCGTCCCTCGTGTGAGCTATGTGGTCGCGTCAGGTCGCGATGAGCAGAGACCAGGCTGCATGAATACAGACGCATGCAGGTATGTCGTTTGTAGTAGAGTTGAGTCTACAGGAAAGAACACCCGAAGACCCATGGTCAACTGCATGTGCGCAGCCTGCAGTTTCTATCTGGTTGGTGTAGGCAAATAACCGATGAAATCCTAACGAACAGCAAACAGGACGTCAGCGTACCGGGACTTGACGTTTGAATTGTCAGTATCAATCTCCAAAGCTTAAGCA
>NW_008764317.1:0-520 GCF_000715545.1 Opisthorchis viverrini
CGCTATTTATGTTCAGTCTCTGTACGTTCTTACAAATTTAGAACACAATTAATCATATTTAAATTGACAAGTCTCAATAATTTGTCGTTTATTCTTTTTTAGTGCAAGGCCTCTTGGCAAGGGGTATCCCGGAGTACCATCAATGCTTGGGTGAGAACCAATAGATAGATCAATGGTTGCACACGTAATCTATAGCGCACTACCGCTGTTTTTATTTTGCATTGATACAGCTAAACTTCATAACATCTCTGCAGCCAATTAACGATTTTCCCCACAACTATCTTACTTTTAAGTACAACTATCAATAACCATGATGCCGGAGTGTATTTTTTTAAGCCTACAGGAGCCCTGTTGTACAGGTAGAGGCTGATGCCTTCAATCTTAACGGGATAATGCTAGCTTTAGTACATACATGTGTGGAAGCTTTCTAGTCAGTTGAATGATGCCAGTTCTCAATGTATAAGCTTTGTCTTGCAGAATCAAACTAACCAAGTTAGTAAATTTGTTTCTTTGGGCCCCA
>NW_008764318.1:0-520 GCF_000715545.1 Opisthorchis viverrini
GTTGGCGAGGCAAGTACTGGGCTGCCCTTTAACCAGCCTAATTATGAAATGAAGGACCAAGTTGTACAATTGTTTCCTGATTTGCTCAACCTGACATCCGCTTACATATACAAAAGAAACACTCCTTGAAATCGGCTCTAGCGGTAATACAAGTGGCACGTTAGAAGCGAAAATCAGACAGAAGCCCGGACGTTTGAGGAGGAGGAATTGCTAGATCTCGTGTTTGTGAATTGAGCGCGATTAAGAAAAATTCAGCATTCAGTAGTAAAGTATTAAAATCTGAAGTGCTGAAAACTGCATAAATTTCTTGGTACCAGTTTTAGGCACCATTTCCACAGGGTTTCAGAGGCTAAAAGCGCTTGGGAATTCGCTCCGTATTCCTAGCGATCTTACGCCATTCGGCTTCCTGACGGACATAAAGTTTGATGGGTTGGATGGAATTACCTCGAGTTTGCAAAGATTTGTTGTTTGTGGTGTGGTCGCTTTTGCAAGTGCCACAAGTTGTTAGCTGACTCGGTTT
>NW_008764319.1:0-520 GCF_000715545.1 Opisthorchis viverrini
AGTATCACATGGAGTTAAACAGCTCCAGAGGATGAGGTAGTAGCGAACCGTGCAGCTGGCTACAAGCAGTTAGCATCCTACATCTTTCTTCGCCCTCTAGGCTCAATTGAAATCCAATAGTGCCTGACGTTTATTGGTGTTTATTGGCACATCTTTTGATGTATGTGATCTTTTGGAACAGTGCGATGAAATTATTTACACAAGCTAGTATTTTCTCCGGTCATTCAGTAACACACAACAGGCGTCATGGAGGATTATCATGTCTTACACTTCACTGAAGAGAATGCCAGGATTTGTTCTAATCTGATTTAATCGGGACAGTTTACAGTAACAATGCACTGGAGATTGTGTATCTCGTAGACCAGTTTTACGTGCTCTTTCTTGGGAGGAAGAAAACTGTAATTGACTCGTATTGGCTATTTCAATGCAACGAATTCCGTCAGGAACACTTGTATTGTAACACACGTAGAAAGGAGAAGGGATTAGAAAAAAACGGAGTCCAATTACACGGAGTGTGAGG
>NW_008764320.1:0-520 GCF_000715545.1 Opisthorchis viverrini
ATTAATTAGGCCCACTTTCATGTAGCATCCACCGAAAGAAGTCTGTCAAGAATGGACTACTCTCTTGTTTACCAGGAAGAGTGTGTATATATTTATGCTGTCGATGTTTTCAACGCACAAATAGGACGCATTGGTTCATCATAAACACGCCTTGATGGTATGATTATACTGAACGCAAAACACTATGTCAATGGAATGTGTAATTTGCAACTTTGTACTGATCAGCAGTTGTAACTCAACCGTTCTGGTTTTAGAAGCAATGAGTACCTTTGTGCTACTTGTCATTCTTCTACCACATAGCATCCTCGGAATCGAGCAAATCACAATGCCGTCAACCGTCAATGACACATTTCAATCCTGGACTGTCGATCTTGGCTGCGTAAGCCGGTTAGAGCCACGCCGTCGTTCGATGCAAACTTTCGCCAAACTCATCCGGAGAATCCCAGAGTCGAGCTCCTCAAATGAAAGTAGAGAAGCTGTGGTGAACATTGACTTTATTCTGTTCATTCTGTTTAGTGTA
>NW_008764321.1:0-520 GCF_000715545.1 Opisthorchis viverrini
TTGTCACTTCTTCAGTGTATGAACACTGAATGCAGTCAGTCACCGGGAACTGAACACTAGTTTCGACATTTATAAGGTTAGTGTTACTATGCGACGCACAGGTATTTCAATTCAAGGCAATGTAAGGCAAACAGAGACCAATGGGTGACGGATGTGTGTCGCGACGGAACTCAAGAAAGAAGAAAACTGAGAACGCAACAGGTTTCAATCACATTATGAAGGAACTGCGTCTTTTGAAGTGAACAACCAAGCGGAAAATGAGGTATTCAAGATAGGAAAAAGGAAAAGGGGTGTAGAAAAGAAGGATGCCTCATGGATCAGCCAAATGCCAGAAATCAGATCACAACGCAACAGAAACTGTGAATGGACCAATCAGATGGAAGAGGAAATTCGGAATGGAAAGAAAACGAATAGGAACGCCACACACAACAGAAACCGGACCAATCAGAGCTACTGAGCTAGGAACCAACCACAGAAAATGGCTACAATAGAAAGCAACACAAATCCGACCGAATCAATG
>NW_008764322.1:0-520 GCF_000715545.1 Opisthorchis viverrini
AGGCAGCCGTCAACAGCAGGCGTACATTGAAAAAGTGGACAACCATGTCTGATAAACTTCTAAGTCAACCAACCAAGATACCAAGGAAGGTTACACAGGAAGTGCATCGGAAACACTAGGAATGATGTAAGGGGCAACAAGAAATGGAGCTGGGTGAGTGAATTAGATAGCATTTTCTCGAGGTTGGTGCCGTCATGAGATGTTGATGTTCCTGTTAAGTATCAACTACTTAAGAGATGCTGTCAGCGCAGCGGTGGAATACGGCAACCACTGTGAAATCCTAAGAAAGAGGCCAAAATTTTGTGGTGCTTAGATGCAATAAGCAGGATCACATTTACCTAGTAGAGAAGCCGGAACAACTTGGCACCTGATTTGTCAGAAATGGGATGCAAAACTTTGAAGCCAAATTAATCTGCTTGCCCCAAATTTGGTAAAGCATCCTGAAACAGCAGTGGCATTGAGAATAAGGGAAACCACAAAAAAATTTAAAGTGGTGTGGTGCTCCCCAAGATATTGATGT
>NW_008764323.1:0-520 GCF_000715545.1 Opisthorchis viverrini
TTTTTTTTCAAAAGTGCCATGTTGAAATCATTTTGAATAAGAATTCCGGATAAATACACCACTTAGCATGGAATACCTGGGTAATTTGATCTGAAATCAGGCATTTTCAAACATTCTCAACGGAAAAAAGTTAAATGAAATAAAACACGGCCTAAAAGCTTATTCTTGGATGTGTCACTATTTTTCTTAATTCTAAAAGCCACACACATATTTCAAGGAAATGACCCATGTAAGTCCTTTGCAATATATGAGGATGGCAATAACAAGAACTGTAAACTTAATTATTAAATGGAAATAAGCATTTTCTCTATCACGCAAATCACACCAGAATAAAAATACTACACGTAGCTAGCATGCTACACAGATATAATGTCAATGCATCAGCGGGACACTGACTAATTGTGTTAGTGCGTGAAACATCATTGTCGTCGGACCCTAGGCAGATACGGTTTACAATAATCGCTTCATCATTTTGGACACAACAAAGCCATGATGCTCCTACAAAGTCCTGTATTTACGG
>NW_008764324.1:0-520 GCF_000715545.1 Opisthorchis viverrini
TGATAATTCGTCGCGTCAAGTTATGTTCAGGACCAGCTGGGATATCTCTACGAGACTAAAGCAGTGCCACTGTTCGGTGTAATATAGTGCTTGAGAGCGTCTAAAAGGGCCGTGTCACACGCAAAACTGCCAGCACTGTGCAAAAGGTGCCGATCTCGTTCCAGTTGGAACAGACTCTACAGGGCGCTTTTGAGTAGTCTGTCAGTTGCCAAGCGATCCGTCTGCACCTTACGCGGCCCTGAAAAACGAAGGGAGAAGCGATTCCGGACGAGCGCGTGGTCGGAATCCACAAATGTGTTCCGAAACGACCGGCAGTCAGTTATTGATCCGCGCCATCGGCTGTGCGGCTGCTTTGGAAGTTAGCTCTGCGTAAAAGCAGCCTGCGGTCAGCAAAGCTGTCGTTCACCATTGTCCGTACGTACGGAGTCCAGTCCATTTCGACCACCTAATGGAGTCTCAGATGCGCTAAGTCTACCCACTTGTGCATTCGGATCTCCGGCAACCACCTGCCGCAACAGGG
>NW_008764325.1:0-520 GCF_000715545.1 Opisthorchis viverrini
CTCTTATCAGGGCCCAGCCTTTGAGAGCTACCTACTGCGGGAAATGTGTACATTCTTGGGGATCCATAAACCGTATCATCCAGAGGGGAACGGTCCAGTGGAACGCACCAACAGGACCGTAAAGAAAATACTAACTACCCCCGTGGATCGTTACGAAGGAGAACGGTGGGACGAACACATTCCGCCATGCATGCTGGCTTACCGAGCGGCTGCACACGAGTCAACAGGTTATGCACCGGCATTTTCAAAACTCGGCCGTGACCTCCGACTACCTTTAGGCGCAGACACACCTGTGGTTCCTGTAGACCTCGTTGGCAGTAACGAATACGCCCGATCACTCCGAGAACGCCTGTTCGCGGCACCACAAATCGCCCCGTGAAAACACGACATGCACAGCAACACCAGAAAACTGTGTACAACCGCAGATCACACGGACCTGTCTATGAAGTGGGCGACTTTGTGCTCCTACACTGACCGAAAGCACCACTGGTTGCGCCCGCAAAATTCCATCACGTGTGGC
>NW_008764326.1:0-520 GCF_000715545.1 Opisthorchis viverrini
GGTGGTGGGGAATCATACGATGCGCGATTCGGATGGTGTCCAAGAGCGTCAACAATGCTACCTAGCAAAATCGATTGGTGATTAGAATTGGGCGAGTTTACGAGAACTCGGACAAACAGGAGTTTCAGCTTTTTACTGGTCAAGGAAAGAGCATCTTCCGTGTTGCATTGCGGACTAGACTTTACCTGGCTGGGAGAGAAATTGGTGTAGTGCCACTAGCCCGCCAAAATATGGGCGTTGTTCCAACCTCGATAGCCGTTTTATTGGTAGCTTCTTTGCCAGTGCCTTTTCCGCTTGTTTGGTCCCATTTCCAAATGCGTCCGCTGTGCTTTTAAGAGACCATGATGCCTCCATCAAAACTGCTTGCAGCCGGAAGCTTGGTTTTGCCTCTATCCGGTTGCCGCAAACCTATCACCCTTATATGTTGTTCTGTAAATTGTACCAACTTAATCACTTTGTTGAACGTCAAACGTTGCTCGTTTGTACACTGGTTTCGTATCATTAGGGTTCATCACCATCA
>NW_008764327.1:0-520 GCF_000715545.1 Opisthorchis viverrini
GAGGAACTGGTGAAAAGAAGCACCTGGTTACAATCCAAAGGGACATGTCACTCGTGTTGGAAGAGGCGCCAAGTGAACAAACAAAATTTATCGGTGGAGGCATGAGTGCAGTCGATTCAGTGCAAAACATATGACAGAAGAGCCAGAAAATCTGCGCGCTCGCCGGTTCCTGTATTTTACTGTGGACAGTGATTAGCTGTTGCATAGACCTGCAAACGGCCAATGCAAGTGCATATTAGATTTGTTTAAAACGTCCAGAAATTATTACAACGTGTCTTCGCATTCACGTGTAATTGTTTGTTTGGTAGCAATAGTGATTTTGAAAAATAGCGTCTCGTGTGAATTGAACATTGCCTCACTCATGTATGGCGATAGTGTGAAAATGCTGTCCACCAGTAATCTAAAAAGTTTGCAGTACAAGGTTTAATCAAACCAGGATACTTTATCACCTTTTTCGATGACTGATCATTTGCGCAAACTTACTTCAACATTGTGTGCACATGAGTAATTTATGGTGTTT
>NW_008764328.1:0-520 GCF_000715545.1 Opisthorchis viverrini
CAAAGCGCTTCTAGACAGCGAAGGAGAACAGTAGATTTAATGATGTAGGACAGATAGAACAGAACAGTAAGCAATCTAATTCTCCTAGTGCAAAAGCTGGACGTCTTAACCAAGAGTTTGTTTTGGTGTGGGTACCTTGGAGAAGGGTGATAAGAACAATAAGTGGTTACAAGTGACGAAAGTGAGGTTGAAAAACCAAGCTCACGTCATCTATCAACTGCATACTTTGGGCTGCTCCCCTAGAAATCATTTCAATGATTAATTGAGGTGAGAGTGGAGAAAATAGTTCGGCATTTTGGAACATTGAAGACTGAAGAATTTTTACTTGAAAGAAGAGTAAGGAAGATGCATTTTACCTCGGAGATAAACCACAACTCTACGGGCTACCTAAAATTTCCAAAATAGGTGTCTGGATAAGATCAATAGTGGATGGCTCAGGTTCGCCACTACACGAGCTAGCCGGATTTCCGATAGACACTCCTAACCCACTTACCCTTAAGTCATCCGCTCAGATTCAATA
>NW_008764329.1:0-520 GCF_000715545.1 Opisthorchis viverrini
AAGTTTTTCCAAACTAGTCGGCGATTATATAGGCAAAACAGTTGGGTTATTCATTTATCATCTGGTGATCCGAACAAAGATTTCTCCAAATCGTAGCTCAGCTTAAAAATGTTCAGAGAAATCGTCTGGCGTACTAAGACGACGAAAAACGGGACCAGCTGAATCCCACAGGAAACAATATCTGGGAATATTAGAGTTACTGAAGACACTTTGAGCCACATTAGAAGGATATGACATCCAAAACCACTGTGAGACACACATTCAAGCATCGGTCATCCTCAGGAAACTGATGAGTTTCTCTTTTGAACGTACACGGTAGAATCACATTCGAGAGAACACAGAATCCCAGATAAACAGTACAACTAAATGAAGTTTCAAGCATCTGAGAGGGAATACGTTATTTGGACATGGAGAAGGGCTTTTTCTTGAGGCTCAAATCAATCACAGAATAAACCGACGAATATAGTGCATTTCACTACACCGTAAAAAATAGCGTACTAAAGGGTGTATCTATAGGAAC
>NW_008764330.1:0-520 GCF_000715545.1 Opisthorchis viverrini
CTGACAGAAACCGAATACTGCAATAGGACATGGACCAAATGTGGACAGATTGTGGCTGACAATTTATGGAAAGACTGGTTTGATTCCTTCTGGAGGATGTCGTCGGGCCGTCTGAGTCCAAATTTTCTACCAAAGATCGAAAAATTGATCAAAATCTCCCATACAGTTTCACTAAGCAGAGGACAAATCGTGGCAAAATGCGGGTACGAGGTAGCGCAGAAACTGCAATGACAGCCACACGTTGCCAGGTCACAAAATCACAGGCTAGTAACCGTACGAACTCGGTTCAGCGCACAATAATCGATGTGCTCTACTGTGTGCCGCGAGTCACAAACTCATGCCAAATTCACCTGATAAGTAACGTCCGGTTGGTTTAGTCGGCAGTATTGTTCAAATATACGGGGTACGTAGAAAAAACACACAAGTGATGCAGATGGTGACCTATCTCAGTCAAGCATATCTGTTTCGCGGTTTTCATACCATTTCTCACCATTTCACCATCACTCACCTCTCTCTCTCT
>NW_008764331.1:0-520 GCF_000715545.1 Opisthorchis viverrini
TTGCCTACTTTGCTTTGATGTTTTAGACCGCAAGTTTCTACGAGACTTTGGTGGAATGCAACTCCACATTTATAGAGAGAGAACGACTGCTTTCAGAATCGCATCTTCGAGATTTTGAAGAAGAGCGGACAAGGGCACACCTACTGGTAAGTAGACGGTTACTAACGGTCAAACAAATATTACTCAAGTAAAATGAGGATCACATAGAAATCATGAAATATTCAGTCATCGGACTAACAAAAAGCTCTTATTTGTAACTTTGTGTCTTACAAAGAATGAATCGGAACCTTTTCATCATGAGTTCCCTCTTTTTTTACTCGTCTAAAGGTCAAAGTATATTTTCCTTCTACTGCCCAATGAACTATTGATAGTGTTCACGAGCCAATGATTGCCACAAAACCGAACTCAACCTTCAGCACTGTGTTTGGTTGAAAATCGTAATCAACTTTTTTATATGTACACATCGACGAAAAACATCGAAAAGTGGTTGAAAAAAATACTAAAACACTACGTGTATTTT
>NW_008764332.1:0-520 GCF_000715545.1 Opisthorchis viverrini
GGGCAGATTGCAGGAGATGGAATAAGAGACCACTCAATACCCTCTAAAACTACGTCACATTAATTCTTGAATATAACAACCAAGTCACCCACTCGGGACGCGAACGGCTACTACAATAATCGCCACCCTCAGGTTAGTAGACTATGAAACGTGACTCGCGGTGCTTGACCTTTATGCTCTGGAGTGTCGCCGCCTCCGCCACGACCCATTACCTATTCATACCCTAACTTAATAACGTTTTGTTTGAAGTTTATCACCGTTAATTCAAGTAACACTAGGCTGGGACATGGTAAAATTTTTAGTAAGTAATCATTCTTCTCATTTCGGGTAGTTATTGCGTGGAAACCTGCCTTCGACGTTTGTTCAAGATGCATTTAGTACCCAATTCAACGCACATTTGGACGATTCTTTGTTAGTCCTTGCGCTGGTACGCTTATTACTCAGTGTTGAGAACTAAAGGCGCGGTGCTTGTGCCTTTCTAGTGAACGGAATTCGTTTATCGATAAGCACAAGCCCAACC
>NW_008764333.1:0-520 GCF_000715545.1 Opisthorchis viverrini
AGTGCTCTGCACAACTGCCTCATCCAAATTTCGAATTATCAACACTACTCATCCCACCATCCTTTGGGGTGATTCGAACCCGCGACTATCCAGCTAATAGTTCGGCTATCATGCGGCTATGCTGGAGCATATTCAAACAGGGTTTGTCTGGATTAAGCTTTTATGAGAAAAACTATGATGTTTAATGTAATATTCGCGGCAAGAACAATCCATTCTGCTAGATTTACCATCTTTGGTGTATATCACATACCTGTGAGAAAGAGGAAGCGGGAAATTCTATGGCACTGTAACTCTTAAACGGCTAATCTCTGACATTAACCCGGCTACGTCCACCGTTGATGCTGTGATGATAACGACGTGCTTCGGTATTCATAAACAACCTACTCTAGTGAATTATGAAGGTCCATCCTCAATGCTCCCCTACAAAGCAGTCGCACAGCAATTAGGGGGATAGATTTTTTGCACCCGCATACACAGGGAAAACACAAAAGTTAAGCAGTTCAGTGCGTCTATTATAATT
>NW_008764334.1:0-520 GCF_000715545.1 Opisthorchis viverrini
TGATCAAACGGTTGATTGTAAACCAAGAACGCAGAGTTGCAGCCAGCAGCGTACTTGTAGATAGAAAACTAAGCGGCACGTGGCTATATCTACCACTGTAATCCGTGTGTATTCTGACGCCCAAGAAGTGAAATAGGTTTTTCACTGCGAGCTTCTTGGCGGTTGCGCTCAGATATAGTTGTGAAGGGGAGTGCCTTTCATCAGGGGAAATTCCCTTTGGTCAGGCGTCCGGGTGCTGGGAGTCTGATAGTTGGTTTTGTACTTTGGTTTTGAACCTTAACGAACTTAAGATCTTCTTATTTTAAATAATGGATTAAAATATTTCGCCGTGTGTGGCGCACCAACGCAAATCAGGAAAGCTTACTTCGTCTGCGGTTGAAGTTGAATTTCGTTGCCAGTAAAGCTTCTGATGTTGTTACTGTTGAATAAATGATTATGCGGTTATCTACATTGCAACATATCGAAAAATAAAGTGTTTCTCCCATTTATGCAAAACATGGGTACATATATCATTACTAAT
>NW_008764335.1:0-520 GCF_000715545.1 Opisthorchis viverrini
GTGTGACCGACAAAATCAAATGAAGCGATCAATAAAAGATCAATTGTAGTTCAACACACGTACCTTTGTGATACTGAGCGCTGAAGAATCTGGTCTGTGGGACGGAATGCAGACGAGTTTGGTGGCATACGAGGGATGTAGAGGGGGTAACGTCAGGATAGGAGTAAAAAACTAAAAGATTTATGTAAGCCCACAGATAACGAAAGATAAATCCACGGTATTGGGGGCGTAATTCGAATCGTCATATGATCAGTTCCTACCACACCAAGCAAGCACTTTTGCGATTTACAGACAACAAGACAAAATAAAAGTTTGAAATCTTGCTTAGAATACTTGATATCGGCCTGAGATCTACAGGCAACCCAAGGTCAGCTCTGAGTTTGTATGTGAGTTGACCGGAGGTTCCTCCTGTAAGGACTGGGTGCAGTCAAACGTGCCAAATTATGTACTGCCTTGACCACAAAGCATCGTCAGGAGAATCTCATATTTTGGTGAAGGAAACTACTCAAAAGGTTGATGA
>NW_008764336.1:0-520 GCF_000715545.1 Opisthorchis viverrini
AATAGGTAAACACCTGATGCGGAAGCCACAGACGAGGTTCAGTAATGGTGCCGACAGACAATTGTTAGTCGATTAGGCAGACGGGTGGTAAATCCCGATTGAGCTTCGAGTTTGCAGGTGCAAGTGTCCTCGGTAATTCGGTTCGCAGAACACCCGTTCAGTAGGGAGCGGAAGGTTGACAGTTCGAGCCCACTTCCAGGCACCTGAATTTCTCATCTCAAGATTATGTTGCCCAAAATCAGGAAAGCATCTACTAACTGATGTGTTCGTCCTTTTAAACTCAACCGTTTAAAACAATCTGGCCACATTTTGGCCGTTTGTCTTGCTTGTTGGTTTTTTCGCTTTTCACATCAATGTGTATTTTCCTTTCCATTTTGTCAGGATAAAGACCGATCGGCGGACGAATTCGACAACCTTGGGGGTATCTACACTATGGAGCTACTTGTTGGCGATGTGTTGTTTGATAAGCCTCTGCTATGGCATATGGTAAATACTTTCTATCATGCCAAACAGCTTTTTT
>NW_008764337.1:0-520 GCF_000715545.1 Opisthorchis viverrini
ATATATTCAACCTTGACGCCACCTTTCAAACGAAACCGAATACAATTGACATCCCTACAAATACACTCATTTTCAAAACGGATTGGTTTTTCACAAATGACAGAGATATCCCCCGTGACATTTTTGACCCTCAAGTTCACCGTGTTTCATCACGTGACTTTTCGACCTTATTCGCACCTCCGGATTTCGTTGCTCCAGTCTACGATTTTTCACGTCCTTCTGTGCGCCGGAGAGAACTATTGAGAGAGGGAGATCATGTGTAGCAGACAAATCAGCTCAGTCAAATTTTCGATGGGTCCAATTTTGGCAAAAGTGTGAAAACATCAATCAAGATTAAACAAACGGGGTGTGGAACGACACGTACTACTCATGAATCAGTGAACATCACTTGTTTCCTGGCACCATACTTATACAACAATTGTTAAGGATTTCGCGCTCTAGGGCAGTCATCATCATCACCATCATCTTTGTCAGCATCCGTGGTCAACACCGACGCTTCCCTGCGTGCATTCAAAAATGA
>NW_008764338.1:0-519 GCF_000715545.1 Opisthorchis viverrini
ATGCGGACAAATACTACTTCTTGAAGCTTCTTTAATGAAATAAAGCGGTTTTTCACGGCCGTTGAAATTGATAGCAGTCACCTAAAGGCGTTGGTGGGATGAACGAAACCTAACTTGTCTGCAGCTCGTCACGGTTTGGCACACTGAGACTAGTTGCTCTGCAAAACTCATGAACTTTGGTAAAACTTTGAGACCTGAAAGTAGCGATTAAAATGGATACCGTTATGCGAATATAAATAAAAATAATGTATATTCCAAGGCGGTGGGTGGCATATCGTCATGCGTGATCATAACGGTACTGTCAGAATGACGGTGCGACTGACGTCAGTTGCGAGGGCTTAGCGATATGTGGAAGCTGGGGGGCAATTAGAAGGATGGGCACGGTTTGACAGGTGAGTTCATGCTTGAACTGCCACAATCTAGAAGTATTGGACAATTAGGGTGGAGAAACAGTCAACCGGTTTTTCACAGCCTGCTGGGAGCAGACCAATCTAAAGCAGTTTCAGATTGTTACATTTC
>NW_008764339.1:0-519 GCF_000715545.1 Opisthorchis viverrini
TGTTGCCAAAATCTCTAGTTTATGAGTTGGAAAATTTTAATTGTTTTCTTCTACTTGAAAAGCGTACCTTGTGATTAAAACGTACGTTGACTGAGGAACCTTTTCAATTTTTAAGCAGAGCACGGTCAATGGTATCGTCAGTGTTTACCTCAAAAAATTCAGACTAAGAATTCGTTCAAACATCTTCTTTTTAACGTTTAAACGTAATTCAATAGATGATATCCATAGGGAGATTCCGAAGTCGGGAGAATGCTTAGAGCCCTCATTACTGAATGCGAGTTTTGTATCTATTGCATTCTATTTTGAACATGAATATTTTTCCATGGTGCACCGGAATGAAAAACACTGGTAGGAATCAGTGGCCGAGTCTAACATTCTCACCCAAATCGTAACGTCTCAAAGATGAGGACAAACTATTTCTCACTTTAAAATCGTTGCGACGCCCAGGGCGGCGATTGTGGCTGTATGGTCTCGCAACACATGAAGCAACAATAACAGGAATAGTTACCGGTAATATCA
>NW_008764340.1:0-519 GCF_000715545.1 Opisthorchis viverrini
CGCCCGATCCGCCGGCAATCAGCGTGGCCGACAAGATGTACGAGGGATTTTCCGGTTAGTTGTCGGGGTCCTGGGCGATGACCGTGTCCACAAGCATAAAGGCCGCTTTTGACGGAGAGGCGCTGGAGATTGGCTTCTGTGCTTGTCCAGTTCAGAGGTTGTGGCTTTGGTGAGGAGTTCATGGCTGTACCCTTGTCGTCTGTTATGGAGATAAGCGTTGATAGCCTCACGTACTTTGGGCGCTGCTTGTATGTGAGGTTTGCCTCCTCGAGAGCATCACTGCCCCTGGTGGACGAGGGGTATGTGGTAGTCGAATAAAAACTGCTGTCTGGAGATGCGGCCGGTTGCGTCGGCTTGCCTTCGGGAGCATAAGGAGCTATGACCACAATCAGCTTCGCCATGAGTTTTGGGTCGGCTGTACTGATCCCAAGCGGAAGTCTGTTTCGCTACTCTACCCTTGATCTGCTGCGATCCAGCTTTCGCGCCTCTGGAGATTGATCCTCAGATAGACGCCTGATC
>NW_008764341.1:0-519 GCF_000715545.1 Opisthorchis viverrini
GCTGATCGGAGCGTAAGTTTTCCGGGTTTCGCGTCCTTTTGTTCACTGTCCAACGATATTTATGTTTTCAGCTCCGATCCCGGGCAGGATCATCTTCTCGATTAGCGTTGCTTACTGTCGTGAAATGGGTTCATTCGGCAGACGTTTTTGCTTTGAGGGCTGGGTGTCCGCTGTACCTATGTAGAATTTTGCTATCACTTGTGTTGGTTTCAATGTGGGGTTTGGAATTGTCCCATGTTCGCTAACTTTCACTACGTAAGGCAGCCGGATGTAGCCAATCAACTTGAACGCTGTCTCTGGGACTAGTTGATACGAAGCAAGTCGAACTTCGACATTTCCTTGTCCGGAATCACCTTCCCCAAGGAGAGTTCCTTGTTGACGAAGGTCACTAACAACATCACAGTTCAGCCGTGTTCAGTCAAACAGTTTCGTATTTTCCTACGTACACTTCATAATAGCCGTATGATCTGTTTTTAATGTGCTCCAGTGTCTTGCCCCTATTTCCATTGTCTAGTCCGA
>NW_008764342.1:0-519 GCF_000715545.1 Opisthorchis viverrini
ATACTTGCATGATCTAAAATGACGGTCTGGTTGACATAACTTTACGTACTCAGGGCATATCAAACTCTGTGATTGTTGAATACGGTGCTGGAATTCTCAAACTGTTCTACAGTGAAGCGCACCGAGGATGTGCGAGCACAGCAAACAAACAAAGTTTTCTAGGAATAAAATACCTTCTATTCTGTTTTGGTCACTAAATTTCACACAGACCCTCAACACATTCGAGTGTTGTTCAGACTGAGGAAACTTTGGATGTGTTCAGAAGCTCAAGCGCCTAATATCCATCAGACGTTCACCGGTTAAAAATATTACTATTTATCAGCAGTAGTATATGGCAGTGGATAGGACATTTGATCCGAATTATGAACTTGTTTGCCACCTGTGCCACTCACACCTCTTCTGCAAAAGTTTCTCATCTGCATCTTTGCATTCCTGACGTTTTAAATATTTTAAGCAACAGGTTGGTGGCGGTTCTATAGTACAGGACACAATAAAATTTGAAAGCGTGTGGGAAAGCTT
>NW_008764343.1:0-519 GCF_000715545.1 Opisthorchis viverrini
CCTCAATCGAATGTCATTGTTACGGTGCGTGCGTATGCTGTAAATATTTCGTGCCCACTTTTGCAATGGTTGATTGTAGAAGCAACTTAATACACTATGGACGAACATTGGGGATTCTGTCTTTCAAATAAGAAATATCTTTGGGAAACAACAAAACCATGCATTTGACATGTTACTAATATCACCTATATTATTAGTATCCCAATGCTCAATCTATAACAACAGTCAAAAATATTGCACCAAAAGTCCAAAAGGTTATCATATGTTCACGGCATAGCAAAATGTCCTGCCTCCGTGTGATGGCTGGTAGAACCCTAACACAAGTGCGATTACGCCATATCTGTCAGAAACCAGTTCATGTGTTGGTCAATGAGCATGTTTCCAACGTCATCAACAGCGTACCTCTGAACCCACCGCGGCTGTTACGATCCAGGTTGTTAGGGATCATGGCGACTATTTGAATCCCACTGCGGCTGTGCCAACGAGTATCTCAGATGTGAAGCATTGGTGTCAAATACT
>NW_008764344.1:0-519 GCF_000715545.1 Opisthorchis viverrini
TCCGAAAGCGGTACACCGCCATCGCGATCGTATAGCCGTTGCATTGTTGTTTGAGAGCTGAAAAGGGTCTGCTTAAGTGGATTCCTACTGTGCAATAAGGCTGACCGAGTGTATCAGTCGGAAGTTTATTCGTTACCTCGATACGCACGTACGTACGGTAGAGCAGTGACACTGTTAAACACATCTTGTAAGAAGAAATTTTCAGAGTCCGTCGGATAGCAAGATGCACAGACGTCCTAGTATGGATGGTAACTCGAGTGACAGGAATCGGTAGGCATCAAAGCAAAAACGCATCGAACACCTATACACTAATCGCTGTACGTCTGTCGCAAGAATCCAACTTAAGCGCTAATGTTAGAATCATGTTACTTGACACCCTTCCAACTGTGACTAATAGAGCGGACACATCGACCGTGGCAGAGATGACGATCTTATTTTCAAGAATATGACTACTTTTGCAGGGGTTTAGATAATTCTGTTGTCCATGCCAGCGCTAAGGCTCACTTCACTGGGATCTAC
>NW_008764345.1:0-519 GCF_000715545.1 Opisthorchis viverrini
GCGAGTAAACATTTTGTGGTTATGGGGTTCATAGCCGTTCTCTCGTTCATAGCCTCATCACTCTCGATTAAACGGCCGTCCTCCTGTTGTAGCGTGATAATTCCGGTGAGCCCACACCAAAGAGAGGCAGTGGATTCAAGTTTCGCTCCTCTATATGTGTGGCTCTCTCAACTAAGATGATGTTATTAGAAGGAAGCAACCCTTATTTAGTTCGATATATATGTTGTGTAATTCAATGCTACTACATAAAGTCAAGTAGTAAAAACGGGTATTTTCTTCGCTTCATCTTATCTTTATTCATCATTTTTAAATATTTTCTTTATTTAGCGTTCGCTTCATTTTCACTAAACGACATAGGAATTGTTTGTTGATAATCCCTAATCCGTAATTCGCCACCAATTCCGTTTCCCTTCCACGTCTTGTCACATTCACAAGCATTGCTTCTGACAGCTTTTAAGCTTACATTAGGCCACATAAATTCACAGAACACTTTGCCAACACTGTTGAATTTGAGCGCGT
>NW_008764346.1:0-519 GCF_000715545.1 Opisthorchis viverrini
TGAGCATATATGTAGTTTGGAACTAGTAGCCTTCTATAAGCGTCCTCTGTTTTAGTCACACTACCGCATGCAGTTAACTGCTGCTAACAAATTCAAGTCTGTTTGTCCACCAACAAACAAATAAGTAAAGGTCAAACTGAACATATTAGTGTTGCTTGTGACTTGAGAGACTTTGTGTTATACACGACAATGGATTCTGAGAGCACAATATTTTGTGGCTATTAGCTAGATGCAATAAATAGTATGCGTGACAGGTAGGGGTCTTCAATGGTGCACCTCCTCACGCTGTGTATCGTAGACTGAATGTGCTAATCTAGAGTGTGCAAGCCCCCAAAGACCAGGCATGCAAGCTACATTATGGGCAACTATTTTGCAGGATGCGCTGCCTTTTTGAAAATGCAAGGCCCTCATATAATGCATTTTTGTTTTCAGCTCGCAACTTTATGAACGCAAGTGAGATTTGCAAATACGTTTTAAGCTCTGTTCCGCTGAACGAAAATAAAATATAGTTAGCCCAAA
>NW_008764347.1:0-519 GCF_000715545.1 Opisthorchis viverrini
GGAACACGAACAGTATAGAAAGCTATTGATTTTCAGGGAATCACGGACGGACAGAAATGGTGGACTTCCCGTTTGCGCTTTCTACAAGGTCAAAAATTTTCCCTATTGTTCATGTTCGGCTCTGAGCGCTGGCATCGACTTGCTCTTAGAGGGATAGTTTACACCTGATCCCACCCCAACAGTAACGCCAGTTAGCCTATGCAGTTCCAAGTTACAAAGTGATTTTGGTACTGAAGCTATTTTACACCACTTTACGGATTCCTCAAATGTGTTATCCCCACTTAAACTTTTCGTGGTCCCGGCCATATACTGAACTGTCTAAGGCCACGTAACCTCGGCAGTGTTCTAAGTTTTTAGTTCGAGTTGACCAACTAAACCGCTGCTTCACCAGATTCGTTGTTCTGACTCGTTATTTTTGCAATTTTCAGTTCTCCCATAAGGAAGCCTCAGATTTCCCTCTTACTGTGTCGCTGCCGGCCATCTTAAAATTGTAACGATTTGGTCTTGCCTATTCTTGGT
>NW_008764348.1:0-519 GCF_000715545.1 Opisthorchis viverrini
AAATTCACACAAAATGTGTGTACATAAACACTGGTGAACTGCCCGAAAGAATCTTTCAACGGCCTAATGGTGAAAAGTCTTACATTCAAGAAGACCTAACTTGCAATATGGTTTGTTTCATTAAACGTTTATTTTAAAGCATTAGGTGGAAAACCCCTATCAGTCAACCAATCAATTTCAAAATGTACGCCATTGGCCAATGTATATTGTTACGTACTTATTAATGAGAGCATAACATACACACAGAACCATACTTTTAGTAGAACAATCTGGTGTAATGTCTTGGTTTTTACAATGTATACTGGACGTTCTCGTGTACCGGCCCAAATGCTTTAGTGCCGAATGCTTTGGCAAGTTCATTCGAAATCCAAGTAGGCAATGCATCGGTAAACACAACGATACCGATGCTTACCTAAAAATTGAAAACTAAGCATGACAGCAGCATGGGGTGGCCCAAGAGCTGGTAATGACGTACCTAAGGCATCTAACATTAAGAATTTGGGATTTTGAGCTCTATCT
>NW_008764349.1:0-519 GCF_000715545.1 Opisthorchis viverrini
TGACAAAATGCTTATTGGGTGTCATTGTAAGGCCGAATTTGAGAAGCGCATTACACTTTAATCAACTTTGAACAAATCTACTGGCTGGTTTCTCGGAATCTATTGCTGTTTCCAAAAACATTTCTGGACTTCTGCCACGTATTTACAGCTCTCTTTTATTGATGTTTCAAAGAGGCGTTCGGATCATCACATGCGGATCCCTACCTTACACATTTTACTCTGATAAAAAAACTGACTGAGTAAATGATAGAGTAGGATGAAGTGCGGAAACGCTTCAGTTGAGACGCACACATTTACGATTAACGTGCACCGCCTTCGAACAATTTCCTTGTAGACTCACCTTTTTAGTACCTTCTTTCCACTAGCTTCAAGTTCTTTATCACCCCTCATGGCACGCAGGAAATTGTCCGGTGTCACATCCTGTTACATAAAAAGCGTATCATGTCATCGTCGAGTAACGGGTATGTTTATTGTTATCAATTACGCGCCCTACAGGGGAGACATATCTAGCTAGCAATC
>NW_008764350.1:0-519 GCF_000715545.1 Opisthorchis viverrini
TGAATGTGAAGAAGTCCAGTGTTCTTAGGGCAACGACCGAGAATCGGTTGTCTACAACTTGACATGGTTCATCATCACTAAGATCAGCGCGTCCAAGGATCATAAGGATATAGGGTGCTGTCAGCTCGATTGACACAGAAGCTCCTGTGAGCAGCCGAGTTGAAAGGTTTTCAGGTTTTCGATAGCCACTGTCTCAGAACTAAAGCATTATCGAATCCATGACGAACCAATTAGAAAGCGAGTATTCGGTTGTGCGACGAAGACTACAATCGAAGAATGTGACGGTCGTGTATTGCGCATGCTGAAAAGAGTGCTGTTCCCCGTACCCAGTTCAGAGTGACTTAAGCAGAGAGTTGGTCAACCTGTGACTTGGCAGAAGTGTGCAAAAGAATGGAAGCCTCGGTGCCACTCGCCTTCTACACTTGGGATCCGCGTGGTCCTCCCTGTGCTTGGTTGCAGACGGTGCAATATATGGTTGCTTGAGATTCTTGTCGCAATTTTCTACCCAGATTGTCTGAA
>NW_008764351.1:0-519 GCF_000715545.1 Opisthorchis viverrini
AGGCACTATAAGTTCTCTTGACGGAGTTAGGTCGCATCATGCCAGGAGATAGTTCAACGGAATTTGGTATTTCACGTGACGCCACGTTTCTACTACTTTCCTCGGTTCGGCGAAAGCCTTTGTATAATTGTCGCCAAATATCATTTGCTAGCCACTCATACTTGCTTCACCCTACCGGTCGTAAACGATTGTTCCCAAACTGTTCTGATGTTGTCCTGCTATCTTGATAGTTCTTGCGTTTCCAGATATGATTATTGGTTTTTTATAACTACTTCTGCATCCCGTTCCAGTGGAAGATATCAAGACATTTCACGAACCAAACCTATTGACTGAAATGACTAAATGCAATGTTTTGGGAGAGTAGCTGTTTGAACAGAACTCACCATCTATGATGGATAGACCACTGTGTAGAGACTACACAGTTTATAGCGTGGAATTAATAGTAAATTTATACTTGTTGAAAATGCCATCACCTTGGTTATGGAGAATGGAGTTTTTCGATAAAGCTTTTATCGTGAA
>NW_008764352.1:0-519 GCF_000715545.1 Opisthorchis viverrini
TCCCGCCTCTGTTCAAATTTTGAACTAAATCAATTGATATATCCTTTGCACATGCATGGTACAAAGATACACATTCAAAAACTCCGTTGCTGTGAGCCGAGAACCTTAGGCTGTAGACTTTTGGAGGCATTTTTCTGGTGAACTAATCGGTTTTCTGCTTTTCCTCCTATCACTCTAAGAATAACCTATACACACTCTGGCAGAGATGAGGAAAAAGACGGTTGATAATGATTAATTGACTATTTAAAATGTTCAAAAGTAACATTCTACTGCGTTCACTATCAAACATGTATTCCCAGATAAAGCCGAATACTGGGTCATGTCCTCAGCAGCTTGCGGAAAGTTGGGCTTTAACCAGAAGAATAAACTAAGTGCAACAAAGACGGTGTTAGTGCCATTGTGCTTTGATTACGAGCCATGTAACAGCCCGATTCATGCCAAAAGACTTAACCCACAGTATGCTAATCGGTTGTTTATTTGGTGTGTCCACACCGAACCTTCTTGCAGACGTACACAATG
>NW_008764353.1:0-519 GCF_000715545.1 Opisthorchis viverrini
TCAGTTCCGATGGATGGATGCTATTCCATATTTTCCAGCTGCTTTGAGATTATGTTTTTGTGCCCTATGCTTCTCGCGTAAACGCTGACAATCAACTGTTTTTTCTCAATTATATGGTCAAGTATGCCATGCCGATGAGTAACATGGTCAAGCGTGGTTTAAAAGATATGGCGAAATGGGACAGTGCTAAGTTTTTATTCGATCCGGCCTCAAGTACTTAGCTACAGGAGTTTAGTAACAAGTACTTATTGGATCCAGTGCGATTATCACCTCGAACGTGGATAGGCCTCAGGTCATTGATTAGAGTTGCTGTAGCGTTCGCGCATCGTGATAAGTTATTCGGTTGATTCTTTTCAATTTTATGATGCCTTCAAAGGCTTCATATTACCATCATCTAATTGACGCCTGAATGGAATATTATTGAATGATTCATCATCTGAATTATGGCGTTGCTTTGTGGTTGTTAATAGGTTGCAAATCACAGGCAGATTTGCGAACCGTGGGGAAATTGAGAACTTT
>NW_008764354.1:0-519 GCF_000715545.1 Opisthorchis viverrini
CTTTCCACCTTTATTCTTTTAATCACAGGAAGGCAATGAACTGCCGGTTGTAATGTTGGTAGGGGATGAGGCATCAGTTAAATGGATTCAAATGAAATTTGGTTGGCCTAGTTGTACGAAAACCTTAGCTTCGTGTCGACCTGCAAGGCAATCGAGACTTGCACGCGTCTTGGAACATAAAGCTTCCCTGATCGGCCCACTTGAATTTTAATTAGGCTGATCAATAACTTGTGATCATTCATCACATCATTTCGAGAATTCGCCTGAGGTCAGTTGAGGCCGCCTAAAACGGGAGACCAATAAAGTTAACAGTTCATGAGCCAGGAAATTGCACAGCTGATACGTCAGTGAGGAGAACGCAGTGGTGTACACCTAGAAAACACAGTTCCCTTACACCAACACTGCAAACATGTAGTTTGAAAACTAATTAATATCAAACTAGCTGAATTAGATATTCGGCCGATTCATTTGAAGGGCATCTATGCGCTGCATCTAATTTGGTCTTTAAAAAATATCAAT
>NW_008764355.1:0-519 GCF_000715545.1 Opisthorchis viverrini
GACTTGCTTGCTTCAGAGGCTCAGAAAAGTACAACACACCACAGATCAGCTCATCTTATGTCAACCAAAACATCACAAAAAGGTTTTAACGCGGTGTGCCATTCGAACTCAACAGTCTTGCTTTATTTTCATCACCGAGTTCTGTTTCTTCGATTCACCAGTATACATGCATAATAAAAGGCAATAGTCTCAATTATTTTTACCCAGCCTCGCTAAGGGTTTAACCATACTTGCTACAGACACTTTTCTATCCGGAAACTGATAATGAACATTGGCGAATATGATGACATCTGCATCGCCATAATTTAGGCCCCGATCTTCTCTGCAGAAAAGAAAGTAGAACCTAATACAATCCGAGTCTTACACAACGCCTTACACTACGAAACCTGTGCACATGTTGAACGAGTCAGTTAGTCGTATATTCTGGCAGAATTCCACACTGGTTTGTTGGGTCAAGAAAAGTGGACGAAACGGCTGTCCGCCGGATTTCCGAGGTGTAATGCAATGTCGCGCCTGCCA
>NW_008764356.1:0-519 GCF_000715545.1 Opisthorchis viverrini
TCGTCGAGCTGTAAAGCGTCCGGCCATGATTAACCCATATTGAATGTCAAACTGGTACTTCTAACGGTATCCTTAAATCGAGCACCTCGTTTCAAGTCATCTTATGTTAAATTGCTCCTCAGCCGGTGAATCCTGAAAGAGACTTTCCATGAAAATTGTGGGAAATTTCCTATTTTGAACGGATTGTTGCCAATTGTTGGCCAAGTGCTGGCTTTTCTAAATACAAGACTAGTGACAATTCTGAACACTTGGTGACCACAGTTAATTCTTGACAACTATGATTAGATTGCTCAGCACTCAAACGTATGATCATGGGCCCTCTGCTGAGAAAAATGTTACCTGGCCACACCGGACTATAAGATATGATCTAGGTGGCTAGAGTGTGACTTTTGGTGTGCATTATCACTCCTTACAAGCACCTCATAGCTGAATAACAGCAGATTCAAACACCCACTCAGAATTGAGAATACGGGAACGATTTTTGAGTGGCATACCCGTGAAAGAATGAAGTATGCATAC
>NW_008764357.1:0-519 GCF_000715545.1 Opisthorchis viverrini
AGTTACTTACAAATCCGCGAATCTTAAATAAAAAATCGTGCATTTCATCCCGGGATTGGATGCGATCCGATTTGCTGGACTTGGGCGGGAGAATTAGGAGCAGACCGGCTAAGGGACTTAGTCGGTTAGAATACACGGTGATTATATATGGAACCAAAACAGGCAATTTTTTAGCTAAAGGTCTGACCCTTTCATGTTGGAAATACGGAGTTGTGTAAAGCTGAATACACAGTGAATGAATGTGATGGTCAGATATTATTTTAAAGTCCTGGATTCCCTAGCTTTATGTTGTCCTAACTACCGATTTTCGTGGGACTAAAAGTTCGGGGTCATTTTCAGCGGGGACAACCCCAGTGAGATTCATTTACATTTTTGTCTAGGTTTTGGCGTGTTCAGTGATAGTTCGCTCACGGATTGTGAAGAAATGATGCTTGGACCACAATAATAATTGTGTTCTTAAATAAACGCTTCCGGAATTTGCTCAGCTACTACAAAGCAACCAAATGCCCTTGATGGAAA
>NW_008764358.1:0-519 GCF_000715545.1 Opisthorchis viverrini
AAAAAAAAACAAAAATTTGTCTGAAATGTGAGAAACTTGAATCTGAATGTTCGTTTTGTACGTGAAATGAATTTATTATTGTTTGTGTCCTTCAGGTTTGCTCGTCATTAGCTTGGTTGTCCAAATTTGTAAAGTCAGATGCCCAATATCGTCTTTCAGGGGCCCATGCTTGTGCAGTGGGAACTATTGGACAGCCAAGGCCGAATGTTTTTGTGCTTTCAATTTACCGTGCAAATTGTGTAAAAAGTGCAAAATACCTACGCTGGAAATCTGTACTTTCACCTAATAGACATGAAGGATTTATGCTCACCTGGTCTTTTTTCTTGTTGCTCACAGCTAGCGCAAACACAAGTCTGGATGGAGCAGGAACCAGTCCAAACTATAATTTTGTCGAATGCTTACAGGTGAGGAGAACATCTGAGCACCTGGTGGCTCAGTTACTGGTTTATTGGGGAATTATGAACCCGTTTATGGTTATTCAGATTAGCATGTCTGAAGTGAACAAACAAAATTCACCCT
>NW_008764359.1:0-519 GCF_000715545.1 Opisthorchis viverrini
ACATGCATCCATCAGCGCAAAGAGTCGCACTGTTTAATGTTTGTCTGCTGCCCAGCCCATAACGGTCTCAGGGCATCGGTGACTCAAAGAGACTTGACACCGGATGGGCGACGTTTTCAGTGAGTTTGCCATCCTTCGGTCCACACCAATTTCCAGTTGACACGTCAGCAACATTTAGAATAAGAAGCGCGGTACAAAAACAATCATTCGAACTAATCGGGTCATGCGGGTGAGCCGAGGACTGGGACACACTAAAACTGAGTGCTAGGTAGTCAGAACAAGAGTCTTTGCTTAGAATTGAGTTTTCTCATTGGAATCGAGAATTTTCGACAAGTAAGTTGCTACCACGTCGTCACAGGTGGTAGTCGCTTCAAAGACCGACCACTCTGTTGCCCGTAAGGCTTAGATCAAGAGTGGTTTTAACTCAAGAACAATGACTCAGTCTTCGTTGTTATAGCTAGTTCAAAAAGGTACGCCAGTGCATTCAGTAAACATATTCAAGCGACTCCATTCCCCTCT
>NW_008764360.1:0-519 GCF_000715545.1 Opisthorchis viverrini
ACTTGAACACCACTTGTTTCAAAGGTGGAGCAAAAGCAAGCATAAACTGAGAGTGACGTCAAAATCAGCAAGTTTGTTCCAAAAAATTGATTAAAACTTCTCACCACCCCTGAAATGTAATGAATCTCCAACTAGCAATGGGACAAGCGATCCGAAAGGGTATTTCTAGGTATGATGGACGACGCCGGAGATAGAGAATCCCAAACACGAGTACAAACTTCTCTGCCTACAATAAAGCTGATTGTAGACATTCACAAATACTCAGAACGATAGCTGGTTGCGCGCATCATCCAGCCAGCTAAACGTGTGCTCGGACCTTGTCATGCTAGACGTGGTATTTTCCGTTTATGGGTCTTTAAACACAGAAACACATCGCTTATTGCTCCGATCGATCTTGTCACTGGGATCTCGCGTAATACCGCCCAGAGGAACTTCTCGATCTGAGGTAGCAAGGTACTTAATAATTACTGCGTAAAGCACCATTTGTCCATTTGCTTTGAGAAATACGAAAGTCGCACG
>NW_008764361.1:0-519 GCF_000715545.1 Opisthorchis viverrini
GTGTCAGATTACTGGTGTTGCACTCTGGGTGCCCGCAGAATCCGGGGTTTGGTGACGCCACCATTTTCATCCGTATTACGCCACGATTTACTCCAAAGTTGTTCCACGATTAAAAGTCAAAAGGACGCATCAGTCCATCAGCTACTTTAGGTTTACAGGCACTGCCAGTCAGGGTATGAGGATTCATTCCCCCTTCCCTTCCCCAAGTTCTCAAATCAAGGATTGGAAATGATCTTTAGATAGCTCAGTGGTCAGGGCACGAAATTAATGACCGGAATTTCCGTGGTTCGATCCCAAACTCTGCGTCTCAGCTCCTTCTGTCTACGTTTGGATGACCCGGCAATACACATCATACTATGCTCTTTCATTGAATAGTATGGTGCTACCGATAAACGATTATTAGTAGTAGTAAAATCAATCAGGTCATGTCGACGTAACACTCACGGAAGTAGTTTCTGGTGTCAACAATTTCGTCGAATTTTGAGCGCCGCCTGCGCGTTTTGCTCAGCTTCGGAGTGA
>NW_008764362.1:0-519 GCF_000715545.1 Opisthorchis viverrini
AAGGTTTTTGGATGGGCAGTAGCTTACACCGTGTCTGGTGCCAGGCTCCGATCACCAATTTTTCGAACGTTCGTAATACATGGTGTTCTCCTCTCCTTCAAGTCCCAGTTCAACTCAATATAAGCCTGGTATCATTCTCAACTTCAGTCCGTATCGCGCACCACGTTTGACGTTTCCCTTTGGGAGGGTTGTTTCCTATGGATGATTGGTGACGCAATGGGGTAGACACACGTACCCACTGCAGATGCCCCATTTTTTTACCCAAAGAATGCTTTGTACGGGCACCTTCGTTCACAAAATCCCTTCCTGGCTTCACATGATCCTCAGGTTCTGCGCCGATTTCAGTGGGAGATTCGATTGCCAATTCGATTGTGCAGAGTCCTGGATGGCTCATGTGTTGTAGAGCTTGGCGACAATCGATAGATTTATAGCTGGGCAACGTTTTGCTTCTGAAAGAAAAGAGTCGTCAGGCCAAGTGACTAGGTTGCGCGGTTGGTCGAGATTTAAGACGGAAGGAGA
>NW_008764363.1:0-519 GCF_000715545.1 Opisthorchis viverrini
ACGCCCTAAAAGTGGAAGTCCTTGCCGTAGGATTGAATGAGAATGACTGTAGTCCGTCACACGATGCCATGTTCTAGGTCCGTTGAAGTAACAAAAGCTTGCTCATGGATGGAGGCAGATTCTCCGCATGTCCCTTTGTCTAGGAAATTACATTACGCTTACATTACACTAATAGTGCACTGAAATGAATTACTAGTTGGTCGAACTATGGTCGCTGTTTATTTGACTATTTCCACGGACGACTATTAAATATTCTTCGCAGTTGGCAAAAAAACATTTGAAAATTTATGGAAGAGATCAAACAGATACGTCCAGTTTTATTGTTGAATTATGTCACCGTGCAACCAATAAGGCCCCTGGAACTGCATTTGAAAAATTAGTTTGATCTGTGCTGCTCCCAAGCGCTTGTAGTCTCAGAATAAACTTTCCTTCCTCTCGATCCCCCAATTTAAAGTCCATTGACAGACCTGTAGCTACTTATCAACATAAATGCGCAGTTCTTACATATGATGATGATGA
>NW_008764364.1:0-519 GCF_000715545.1 Opisthorchis viverrini
TTCAGTTCAGTTCATTTCAGTTGAGTTGAGTTAAACGAGCTCATTTCAGTTCAGCTCAGTTTGGTACATTTCAGTTTAGTTGACTTCACCTCACTTCACTTCAGTAAAGTTAATTTCATTTCAGTTCAGTTCAGTTCCATTTCATTTCAAATCATTTCAGTTCAGTTCAGTTCCATTTCATTTCAAATCATTTCAGTTCAGTTCAGTTCCATTTCATTTCAAATCATTTCAGTTCAGTTCAGTTCCATTTCATTTCAAATCATTTCAGTTCAGTTCAGTTCCATTTCATTTCAAATCATTTCAGTTCAGTTCAGTTCCATTTCATTTCAAATCATTTCAGTTCAGTTCAGTTCCATTTCATTTCAAATCATTTCAGTTCAGTTCAGTTCATTTCAGTTGAGTTGAGTTAAACGAGCTCATTTCAGTTCAGCTCAGTTCAGTTTAGTTCAGTTAAGTTTATTTAAGTTAAGCTCACTTCAGTTCAGTGGACTTCACTTCAGTTCAGTTTAGTATATTTCA
>NW_008764365.1:0-519 GCF_000715545.1 Opisthorchis viverrini
TTTATTGTTCCACTCCAGTAAAATGTATAACCGGAATCAATCCTCTTTGATAAGCTAGCCAAGTCTCACTGAGTTATATGCTGCAGCGTTTGAAGGCATTGCCCTTTAGCAACAGGGGCAGTTGCTCCTTCAGGCCTCTCCCTCATCCATATCCCTGACCGTTCTCAGGTTCGTGGCCATTGGAGACGCGTCTGCCTTTTTCTCTTGACAGTCCGAGCCATTTGTGGGAAAACGGAGACCTTCGAACATTCAGTCTGAAAACAGAGGCTTACTTGGGGCAACACACCCCGGACTTTGACTCAAAGTTATGACCCACATGGCAGTGACGGCTGACCTAGACCAAGGGCGCAAGTAATAAGGCTTGGAAGCCTGACTCCTAATGCCACTGCGCATAGCAGGTGCTTTCTGAGCGGCATTGGACTCTTGATTTTATAGATCTTTCGACACTACTGGATAATGCGCAGGCTGTCACCATCAACCGTTTGGGGATCGGAGTGTGCGTCTTTTAGGGTCTGTATT
>NW_008764366.1:0-519 GCF_000715545.1 Opisthorchis viverrini
ACTGTACGATCCATCTTCAAGCACGAGACACAGGTTGCTTGGTTGAGAGCGATGCAAGATGTGATCGCTCATGGAAACCAGTGGCATTCTTGTTATTAGTTTCTAGTCAAATCAACTGAATGGGTGCCTGGAGTCGCGGGCAAGAATGCTTGTAGTGGCGTTTCATCCAATTTTCAGAAGCCTTCCAGATAGACTATAGTTAAGTGGCAGCGAAGCATGAATGTTGAACTTTGATTTGTTGCCAAAGACGATGATGGGTTTGGAGTTAAGGTGGCTGTACGTACCGGGTGGCTATGTCATCTTCCACGTGAGTCGTGCCGCGACGAAGATTGAACAAAATAGGAGCCGGAATGCCATCTTGCTTCATTCTTGTGACAATGTCGAACCTAACAGGTCGTTCTGAAGACAGATAAAGAGCATTGCAACAGAGTAAAGGGAGCTGCGAACACTAGTGGACGAAACAGTCGTCCAGCTGTAACGCCTTTGTGTGCTCAGCCTCAATGACACCCGAAGGAAGCA
>NW_008764367.1:0-519 GCF_000715545.1 Opisthorchis viverrini
GTAATTTTGGCAACAGAGTCAGCCATGGTTAATTTAGCACTGCATACGTGGGTGGCAATGTGAATATTCGACTTAGCTCTCCTGGCTTGTTGACCCATTTCCTCTAGTAAGGTGAGTACCTCCTTAAGCCATCACCGGACATAAGGTGTTGAATAAAAGCAAACTACCTCATTATCAATGTCAAGGTCATGACTGCGGCTTTCGCAACTAACCGCCAATGAGAAGGCCACGTTTTCCACTCTGCAATGAAACCCTTCGCCTGGTGCCGTGAATATCTGGAATGCGGTACGGTTTACCACGGTTTTGACCGGTTCTACACATTTTTTCGACTTTTGGGGACTTTCGCTCACACTAGACCCACTTTAATGTGAATACCAGTGGATGAGCTCCGGCCATCCTTCCACATCGGCGCGAATAGTTGATGATTGTGAGGGTGTATCCCTAGGTGGCTCCGAGTGTCTCTAGATGTTTTTTATCCGTACTGCCGTACTGCAATTCATGGTTGTACGCGGGCTGGGA
>NW_008764368.1:0-519 GCF_000715545.1 Opisthorchis viverrini
TCACTGTGATCGTACTTGTTTCACTTATTGCATTGTGAGCTCGGGAAAGCTCAGTGATTAAGGACGAGTCTACTGCTCTGGGCTCTTTCCTGGGGTTGAATAACTTGCTTCATCTCAATCCTCATGCTTCTGGTGGCATTGTAGCTAGGCACGGAAAAGGTGTTAAAGTAGGGTGATTTATTCTTTTGATTTTACTCACTGCATTGTTGAGATTTGGTGCGAAGATGGAGTACCGAGATAGTTCGATGCCACATCCATTCGCACAAGACTTTGCTCTGTCCTTTTGGTTGCTGCAAGGTTTAGCGCCTTACTGTGTTAGTTGAAAGTAGACATCTACACAGGAAGTTCCACGGATTTGGCTTATCTTGTGGTTTGCGGCAAACTGTCGTGATTGCAAATGCGGAAATGTCCATGGTTGCTTTCTATGTAGGGCACCGAAGCATCAGTGTTAAACACTGATGGAGCGAGATAGCTCAGTGGTTGGACCGAAAATTTACTGACCGTAAGGTCCGGGGTTCG
>NW_008764369.1:0-519 GCF_000715545.1 Opisthorchis viverrini
ATTTCAACCTGCCTCAGTTGCGGCAAATTTATTCGTGGAAGAACAAACGATTTAGCGGACGGATGAGTGTTCAGTTCTGATGACCGCAAACCACCGAAGGCACTGCGCTTGTGTCGATTTTTGCAATTACCCTTCATGTTACTCATTCATTCTCATATCCGTTACGAATTCCACTCGGCGAAGCGTACGTAGTCCGTCTTGTCTTTTGGTATCCCTCATCTGACCGGACGGGCGGCGACTTCGCTGCTTTTTCATCCTGACCAGCCCTCTGAACATCAGCACTCTACTGTCTTAGTTACCGTGGCATATAAGTAGTCAGTAACCTTACCTTTTACACGCAATCGGCTCTCCGTGTCTGCCTTGCTCCTGTGGTAGAAAACCTCTGCTGTTCCGTTGGAATAATTATGAGGCCTATTGCTGAGGAAGGCAAAAGGTCAGATATCGGTGGACACCATTGTTTTTTAAACTGTTTGTGGGCTTACACAGTGTGGCACCAGAAGACCTTGTGGTCTCTCATTC
>NW_008764370.1:0-519 GCF_000715545.1 Opisthorchis viverrini
TTGTCATCCGTCGATTAACTTGTTCGGCACTTTGGAGATTCTTTGTTCATATCTCTACAACAGCAGTAATTAATGGATTTATAGAAGCTGCTAGACGAAGTTAGGATGTGAAACACAATACCCATAAGGTTCCTGATAACCGTTCGACCGATTTCGTCGTTCTTTAGGCACGTGAAATCGACACAATCACCGAGTTTCGCTTGACATTTGGTTATAACAGGAGATTAAGTCAAGTCCCTTTTTTACAAATGAGTGTAATACGCGGATTGATTGAAGATCACATGTGGGAACTCCAATACAATGCATATATTTGGTCCAAATTCAGCTCAAGAAAGTCTAACGTTTTACAGAAAAGGTTAGTTTGAGTTTTAAGGTCAAAACATGACGTAGTATAATAAGTTTATAATCTGAGTTACTGTGAGCAACCCGTCCCAAGCATTCCTACAATCAATTCAGGAGGCCGTTTTGTTCAAAAAGACATTTCCGCCCCAGTTTTATTGTTACTGATCACACATACAA
>NW_008764371.1:0-518 GCF_000715545.1 Opisthorchis viverrini
TGTCAAAATTCGCACTTGGCCCGGTCAAATTGCGTCGTCACTTGCCTCGTAATTCTGCGGATGTGTTGGGGCGGAATTCGTACTAACAGGGATTGTAAGTTCAGGGTGTTTAGGTGCCGATGTTTGTTCCACCCAACCCAGCCATTTTGAGCAGAGCTGAACTGGTCAGTTATTGTCAATTATACTGATTTATATTCCATGGAGGTGAATACAAATTGCAGTAGTAAGCAGACACCAGTTCAACTTCCGAACGACTTTTGGAGTTTGAAGATACTGGATATCCAACAAGATGCTCGGGTGAAATTTATGAAGAGAGATAAAGCTCATTTCGATGAAACAGTTGACCAGGATACCTACTAATATCCTACCGTATCTGAGACCATGCGTCAAGATCGGAATAACAGAGAGTGGCATTTCTCAAGCAGATCTGATGGAACCTGAACAAACTGACGCCATATCGTCGGCATAAAGCACGTCCTATCCTCCTATGAATAAAATTTGTCCCGCATTTGAAATCC